>NC_141876.1:488806518-488958033 GCF_056163025.1 Triticum urartu | reverse complement strand
GCTGCCAAGAAAGCATATGTCCTTGAAGCACCACTAGGTGACGCACCCATTTTCCCAGCAACTCAAGACGTTATGAACGCCTGGCAGTCACGTAGTGATGACTCCCTGGTTCCGTGCAGCATGTTTTATAGCTTAGAACCGGGGCTCCAAAAGCGTTTTGAGCAGCACGGACCATATGAGATGTTCCAAGAGCTGGAAATGGTTTTCCAATCTCATGCCCGGGTCGAGAGATATGAAGTCTCCGACAAGTTCTACAGTTGTAAGGTGGAGGAAAACAGTTCTGTCAGCGAGCATATACTCAAATTGTCTGGGTTGCACAACCGCTTGTCTCAGCTGGGAGTTAATCTTCCAGATGACTCGGTCATTGACAGGATCCTCCAGTCGCTTCTACCTAGCTACAAGAGCTTTGTGATGAACTAAAATATACAAGCGATGGAGAAGTCCATTCCTGAGTTATATTCAATGTTGAAATCAGCGGAGGTGGAAATCAAAAAGGAACATGAAGTGTTGATGGTGAATAAAAGTACTAGTTTCAAGAAAGGCAAGGGTAAGAAGAACTTCAAGAAGGACAGCGAGGGGGTTGCCGCGCCCGGTAAATCAGTTGCTGGGAAGAAGCCAAAGAATGGACCCAAGCCCGAGACTCGGTGCTTCTATTGTAAGGGAAATGGTCACTGTTAGCGGAACTGCCCCAAGTACTTAGCGGATAAGAAGGCTGGCAACGCCAAAGGTATATGTGATATACATTTTATTGATGTATACCTTACTAGCGCTCTTAGTAGCTCCTGGGTATTTGATACCAGTGCAGTTGCTCACATTTGTAACTCAAAACAGGAGCTACGGAATAAGCGGAGACTGGCGAAGGACGAGGTGACGATGCACGTCGGGAATGGTTCCAAGGTCGATGTGATCGCCATCGGCATGCTCCCTCTACATCCACCTACGGGATTAGTTTTAAACCTCAATAATTGTTATTTAGTACCAGCTTTGAGCATGAACATTGTATCTGGATCTCGTTTAATGCAAGATGGCTACTCACTTAAATCCGAGAATAATGGTAGTTCCATTTATATGAGAGATATGTTTTATGGTCATGCCCCGCTGGTCAATGGTTTGTTTTTGTTTAATCTCGAACGTGATGTTACACATATTCATAGTGTGAATGCCAAAAGATGTAAGGTTGATAATGATAGTCCCACATACTTGTGGCACTGCCGCCTTGGTCACATTGGTGTCAAACGCATGAAGAAACTCCATGCAGATGGACTTTTAGAGTCTCTTGATTATGAATCACTTGACACGTGCGAACCATGCCTCATGGGAAAAATGACCAAGACTCCGTTCTCCAGAAAAATGGAGCGAGCAACCAACTTATTGGAAATCATACATACTGATGTGTGCGGTCCAATGAGCATTGAGGCTCGCGGTGGCTATCGTTTTGTTACCACCCTCACTGATGACTTAAGTAGATATGGGTATGTCTACGTAATGAAACACAAGTCTGAGACCTTTGAAAAGTTCAAGGAATTTCAGAGTGAGGTAGAGATTCAACGTGATAGGAAAATAAAGTTCTTATGATCAGATCATGGAGGAGAATACTTGAGTCACGATTTGGCACGCACTTAAGGAAATGTGGAATTGTTTCACAACTCACGCTGCCTGGAACACCTCGGCGAAATGGTGTGTCCGAACATCGTAATCGCACTCTATTGGATATGGTGCAATCTATGATGTCTCTTACCGATCTACCGCTATCATTTTGGGGTTATGCTTTAGAGACTGCCGCATTCACTTTAAATAGGGCACCGTCGAAATCCGTTGAGACGACACCGTATGAATTTTGGTTTGGAAAGAAACCTAAGCTATCGTTTCTGAAAGTTTGAGGATGTGATGCCTATGTCAAGAAACTTCAACCTGAAAAGCTCGAACCCAAGTCGGAAAAATGTGTCTTCATAGGATACCCTAAGGAAACTATCGGGTATACCTTCTACCTCAGATCCGAAGGCAAGAACTTTGTTGCCAAGAATGGATCCTTTCTAGAGAAAGAGTTTCTCTCGAAAGAAGTAAGTGGGAGGAAAGTAGAACTTGATGAGGTACTGCCTCTTGAAACGCAAAGTAGCGCAGCTCAGGAAGATGTTTCTGTGGTGCCTGCACCGACTAGAGAGGAAGTTAATGATGATGATCATGAAACTTCGGATCAAGTTACTACTGAACTTCGTAGGTCCACGAGGACACGTTCCGCACCAGAGTGGTACGGCAACCCTGTCCTGGAAATCATGTTGTTAGACAACGGTGAACCTTCGAACTATGAAGAAGCGATGGTGGGCCCAGATTCCAACAAATGGCTTGAAGCCATGAAATCCGAGATAGGATCCATGTATGAAAACGAAGTATGGACTTTGACAGACTTGCCCGATGATCGGCAGACCATAGAAAATAAATGGATCTTTAAGAAGAATACTGACGCGGATGGTAACGTGACCATCTATAAGGCTCGGCTTGTCGCTGAGGGTTATCGACAAGTTCAAGGGGTTGACTACGATGAGACCATCTCACCCGTAGCGAAGCTGAAGTCCGTCTGAATCATTTTAGAAATTGTCGCATTCTATGATTATGAGATATGGCAAATGGAATTCAAAATGGCATTCCTTAATGGTTTGCTTAAGGAAGAGTTGTATATGATGCAACCGGAAGGTTTTGTCGATCCTAAGAATGCTGACAAGGTATGCAAGCTCCAGCGCTCAATCTATGGGATGGTGCAAGCATCTCGGAGTTGGAACATTTGCTTTGATGAGATGATCAAAATGTTTGGGTTTATCCAGACTTATGGACAAGCCTGTGTTTACAAGAAAGTGAGTGGGAGCTCTGTAGCATTTCCCATATTATATGTGGATGACATACTATTGACGGGAAATGATATATAACTTTTGCAAAGCATAAAGGCCTACTTGAATAAGTGTTTTTCAATGAAGGACCTTGGAGAAGCTGCTTACATATTAGGCATCAAGATCTATAGAGATAGATCGAGACACCTCATTGGTCTTCCACAAAGCACATACCTTGACAAGATATTGAAGAAGTTCAATATGGATCAGTCCAAGAAGGGGTTCTTGCCTGTATTGCAAGGTGTGAAATTGAGCACGGCTCAATTCCCGACCTCGGTAGAAGATAGAGAAAAGATGAGTGTCATCCCCTATGCCTCAGCCATAGGGTCTATTATGTATGCCATGCTGTGTACCAGACCCGATGTGAACCTTGCCATAAGTTTGGTAGGGAGGTACCAATGTAATCCCGGCATGGAACACTGGACAGCGGTCAAGAATATCCTAAAGTACCTGGAAAGGACTAAGGATATGTTTCTCGTTTATGGAGGTGATGAAGAACTTGTCGTAAAGGGTTACGTCGATGCTAGCTTCGACATAGATCTAGATGACTCCAAGTCACAAACCGGATACGTGTACATTTTGAATGGTGGGGCAGTCAGCTGCTGCAGTTGCAAGCAAAGCGCCGTGGCGGGATCTACATGTGAAGCGGAGTACATAGCAGCCTCGGAGGCAGCACAGGAAGCAGTCTGGATGAAGGAGTTCATCACCGACCTAGGAGTTATTCCCAATGCATCAGTCCCGATGACTTTCTTCTGTGACAACACTGGAGCTATTGCCCTTGCCAAGGAGCCCAGGTTTCACAAGAAGACCAGGCATATCAAGTGTCGCTTCAACTCCATTTGTGGATATATTCAGGATGGAGACATAGATATTTGTAAAGTGCATACGGATCTGAATGTCGCAGATCCGTTGACTAAACCTCTTCCGCGAGAAAAACATGATCGACACCAAAACTCCATGGGTGTTCGATCATCACAATGTAACTAGATTATTGACTCTAGTGCAAGTGGGAGACTGTTGGAAATATGCCCTAGAGGCAATAATAAAGTGGTTATTATTATATTTCCTTGTTCATGATAATTGTCTATTGTTCATGCTATAATTGTATTAACCAGAAACCGTAATACATGTGTGAATACATAGATCGTAATATGTCCCTAGTAAGCCTGTAGTTGACTAGCTCGTTGATCAATAGATGGTCGTGGTTTCCTGACCATGGACATTGGATGTCATTGATAATGGGATCACATCATTAGGAGAATGATGTGATGGACAAGACCCAATCCTAAGCGTAGCACAAGATCGTGTAGTTCGTTTGCTAAAGCTTTTCTAGTGTCAAGTATCATTTCCTTAGACCATGATATTGTGCAACTCCCGGATGCCGCAGGAATGCTTTGGGTGTACCAAACGTCACAATGTAACTAGGTTGCTATAAAGGTGCACTATAGGTATCTCCGAAAGTATATGTTGGGTTGGCACAAATCGAGACTGGGATTTGTCACTCTGTATGACAGAGAGGTATCTCTGGGCCCACTCGATAATGCATCATCATAATGACATCAATGTGACTAAGGAGTTAGCCATGGGATCATGGGTTACGGAACGAGTAAAGAGACTTGCCGGTAACGAGATTGAACGACGTATAGAGATACCGACGATCGAATCTCGGGCAAGTAACATACCGATGGACAAAGGGAATTGTATGCGGGATTGATTGAATCCCCGACATCATGGTTCATCCGATGAGATCATCATGGAACATGTGGGAGCCAACATGGGTATCTAGATCTCGATGTTGGTTATTGGCCGGAGAGATGTCTCAGTCATGACTGCATGGTTCCCGAACCCGTAGGGTCTACACACTTAAGGTTCGGTGACACTAGAGTTGTTATGGGAAATAGTATGTGGTTACCGAAGGTTGTTCGGAGTCCCGAATGAGATCCCGGACGTCACGAGGAGTTTCGAAATGGTCTGGAGATGAAGATTTATATATGTGATGTCCTTATTCGGTCGCTGTAAGTGTTCGAGGGGTTACCGGTATTGTTCCGGGACCACCGAAGGGGTTACGGGGGTCCACCGGGAGGGTCCACCAGCCCCGGAGGGCTCTATGGGCTGAATATAGAGGGGAACCAGCCCCTAGGTGGACTAGGCGCCAACTCCCCCTAGGGCCCATGCGCATAGGGTTGGGGGAAACCCTAGAGGGGGCGCCTCCCACCTGGCTTGGGGGGCAAGCCTCCCTTTGGCCCCCCCTCTAGATGCATCTAAGGGGGATCGGCCCCCTCTCCCTTGCCCCTATATATAGTGGGGGTGGGAGGGCTACCGCACCCTTCCCCTAGCGCGGCCCTCCCCCTCTCCAACACCTCCTCCGTCGCGCTTGGCGAAGCTCTGCCAGAGAACCACGAGCTCCATCACCACCACGTCGTCGTGATGTCGGAGTTCTCCCTCAACTTCTCCTCTCCCCTTGCTAGATCAAGAAGGAGGAGACGTCCCCGGACTGTATGTGTGTTGAACGCGGAGGCGTCGTTGTTCGGCGCTTAGATCGGAATCGATCGCAATCTGAATCGTTGCGTGTATGACTCCACCAACCATGTTCTTGCAACGCTTCCGCTTAGCGATCTTCAAGGGTATGAAGATGCACTCCCTCTCTCTTGTTGCTAGCATCTCCTAGATTGTTCTTGGTGACACGTAGGAAAATTTTGAATTATTACTACATTACCCAACAGTCTTGTAGCTGGGTTGTACCAGGCCGCTGAGGGGGCCATGCGCTGGGCCGCAGGTAGGCAAGTCTGGGTACCCTTGATCCCGGAACGCTGACGGTAGCCCTCAGGCCCAAGGCACGCTCGGACTGGCTTCGAAGCGAAGGAATCAAAGGGAGGGTGAAGCGATGCGGGGCCCAATCGCCTGTGGGCCAGGCTCGACACGTGGGATGTGACGGGACGCGGACGCCTCCACTTCCCCAAGTCACCTCGGCAACTGCCCTAGCTGACAAAAGACTGGCGTGCGCTATAGAGACATCATCGTCCGACTACGCGCCCACCTTTCATCCCTTCCTTCTTCTGCATGCTTGTGCCTCACCCGCCAGATCTTGCGCCCGCTTCAACCCGTCCTGCCGCCATGGCTCCCAAGAGGAAAAGAGGCAGGGCCTCACCGGCGGTGGACCGCCAGGAGGGGTCGGGGCCCGTGTTGGGCCGGTCCACCCTGCTCAATCTCAGCTGGACCACGCCTCAGGCCGGGGAAGTGCACGCCATGCCAGCTGTTCCCAGGTTCCTGCCGGATATTGCCAGACCTTCTGGAGCCTCTGCTATGACCGGGAGCCGGAGCAGGTTCCTGGCCGGGCGTTGGAGCTCGCGCGCGGCCGCGGCTCCATCTGACACGTCCTTCTTTAGGACGCGAGGGGTGCGCTGGACCGGCTCGAGACTGATCTTGGCAACGTCGACTCCCACATCGAGGTCGACCACTAGCGTCTGGCGCGTGAGTGGCGCCGGCTCGAAATAGCTGTGAACTTCAGCCACCTCCAGCATGAAGCCACCCGCTCGAAGGACAAGGCGTCACCCACCACGGCCAAAGAAGCCCGTGACTGCGCCTTCGAAGAGGTTGAGGCCGCGGACCGGCGGCGCAAGCCGCCGAGAGGCGCGGGAAGGAGCTTCTGGCCTCCATCATGACCCTGGGACGGCAAACCCGGGGTTGTGGGGCCATCGCGCCCGCCTCTACGAAAGGGTTGCCGAGCTGCGAAGTGGAGCTCCGTGCTCTAGGGGAGGCGTTGGAGCTGGTGGCGTCGGAGCAGGACATGGAGCGTGATCAGCTGGAGATGATGGAGCACCAAGTGATGATCGCCGAGGCCGCCCTACCCTCCCAGGAGGCAAGGGTCCAGGAGGAAGTTGGTGAGAAGGTCACGGGGGTCCACTGGGTACTTTCCAAGGATTATCGCGCGAAGCTGAAGCTTCAAGAGTCTCGTTTCCGCTGATGGCCTTAAGAAGAAGTTAGCCGAAGCGGAGCGATGCAAGAAGGCCACGATGGACGCCCAAGCCATAGACGAAGCCGAGCTGTCCTTCCTCTACGAGCAGGTGAAGGATGTCACTTCCCTTGTGGAGCGGGCGTCGGACGAGGCGGACCGAGCTCGGGGCTGCAGCACACGTGCTCCCAGATGTTCCAGGGCCTTGAGGGAAGGGCCCGCCGGGCCCTGAGCAGCATCTGTAACGAGAGTGTCTCCATCCCACTTGTTCCCGATGATGCCGGCTACCTCAGCTTCTTCACCAGGATCGTGGAGCGTCTTGAGGGGGCAGCTGAGAAGGTACGCCAGCTCTTCGAAGAGAAGAGTTGTGATATTCTTGCACGAGCGTCCTCATGCGTCTTCAGTCACCTTCTTCGCTTCGACCCCGACTTCGACTTCGAGGCCATGACAGCCCTCATGCCTGAGGTGATTCAAGGCACCCCGGGAGACTGGGTGGAGGACCACGTGGATGACCTAGTCATGGAGTTCACTCCGAAGGTGGCGAGGGCCAACCTGAGGTCGAGGGGCATGGGGCTGATGGCAGCGATGGCGACAACACGTCCCCTTAGGTTGTCTTTTTCCTGTTTGCCTATCAAGATTTTGAACATGACCCCGTGGGGATGTAAAAGTACTTTGGAGAAAACCCCTTTATGGTGCAGGAAGTAACGTTGTACTCCCTTAGGCCGCCTTCTATTTTCTTATTGTGCGCCTGCAACCCCTGAGCAGGGGTAGATCGCTTCTGTTATGATGGGTCGCGACGGCCAGTCAAAGCCAGGAGATGGGTGCTCGCCAGGGACCTCGGACAACGCGCGCCTGCTGGCTCGCTCGAGGACTCGGGCACCAAGTCTTGGTGAGGTGCGCGCGGAGGCAGGCCTGCGGCCAAAGTGGTCGCGATCGGGCTGACTCGGTCACAGGCACCGGCCCTGTAGCCCCCGCTCATGGGACGATCGGGGGCGGGCACCAAGCAGCCATTGCTGCTCTTATAAAATCTTGAGGAACAAGAAACACTACAGAAGAAACCCCATTCCATTTTCTAAAAAATACACGAGAACTTCAAGATTTATTCAACAAAGCCGCAAATGGTTCACGCAAAGAAAGGAAAATGCCGCGTCTGACACCTAGGGTAGTCTTCCCACCAGCGCAGAACAGGGGCCTCCACTTGGGCTGGGCATAGTCGTTGTTCGACTGTTTCGTCCGCCGGCGCGGAGCATGGGGCTTCCACTTGGCCATGGGCGGGAGCTCCTATGACGCCGAGGGGCGGCGCACCGGGAGACTCCGGGGCATGTACAACCCCACTCATCACTACGTGAGAGTGTCACGGTTGAAGTTTGCAGAGATGCCGAGTGTTCCAGGCATTCTGGATGGGGATCCCACGCGTACGAGGTTAGGCGTGGGGACGCGGGTGACCCTGAGTGGGCCCTCCCGTACAGGTGGGAGCTCACGGGGGGGCTTCCTAGAGAGGACCCGCCTTAGGACAAGGTCTCCGACCTCAGGAGTCTAGAGCCGGGGGCCTGACTTCAAACGAAAAAGCCGCCCCGACCCCGTAGTCCTGGGAGGACAGGGTCCTGCCAGTGTCTTAATCACGGTGGCGTGGATGAACCACGACATGGACCGCAGCGTGAGCAGATCCCTGCCTCAAGCTTCAAGGCTACCCCTGAATCTTCTAGTCTCGATGCCCCTGAGGGCCTCCACGTTGGCGCGCTTGGCCTGATCGTTGCTTCGCCGGTGCACCACCGGAGCGTAGTATATCTATGTTTCAAGGTTAGCATAATATGACTAGGAAAAAATACTTCTAAGCTGGGGACCGTTGGTGGTGGTGGTGCGGTCACGGACACCAAACCGGCTCGTGGGGCCCATGAGGAATCTGACCACCGAGTACGCTGGGACAGTGCACGCGGGTTCCACCTCCGCCCTCCTGGCGACTTTGCCGACAGCTGCCTGGAGGCAGCAGTATCCACCGGTCGCCCGAGGACAAGGCCTCGTATGTCCAGCCCCCGGGCCACAAAGGGCGATGGGGGGTCGTCTGGGACACCTCAGTGGGGTGTCGTCAGGGTGTCTGCGGCACTGTTTGCCATTCTGCGCGTAGCATGTGGTGGCTTGGCGGGTCGTGCTTCGTGTCCTCCTCCTTCTAGGGCAGGGTGCCCTGGAGCGGGTACACTTTGAATTCCTAAGTCCACCGGCCCTCCGGAGGCGTCGACACCCATGGCAGCGGCCGCCATCCTGCGCAGAAGGTGGCAATGGCGTGCTCTATCGCCGAAGAGCAGTAGAGTTGGTGGTGGCATCAGCTGTGGGAAACACGGGGTGGCGTAGAGCTCCGCGGCCCACGCATGCCACCTGGGCGATGCGAGTGACCCCACGCTAGGCGCGGACTCATGGGACGAAGCAGGGATGGAAGGAGGATTGTCGGTGTCAAAACCGGCGGATCTCGGGTAGGGGGTCCCGAACTGTGCGTCTAAGGCGGATGGTAATAGGAGGCAGGGGACACGATGTTTTACCCAAGTTCGGGCCCTCTTGATGGAGGTAAAACCCTACGTCCTGCTTGATTATTCTTGATAATATGAGTAGTACAAGAGTTGATCTACCACGAGATCAGAGAGGCTAAACCCTAGAAGCTAGCCTATGGTATGATTGTATGTTGTCCTACGGACTAAAACCCTCCGGTTTATATAGACACCAGAGGAGGCTAGGGTTACACAAGGTCGGTTACAAAGGAGGAGATATGCATATCTGTATTGCCTAGCTTGCCTTCCACGCCAAGTAGAGTCCCATCCGGACACGGGACGAAGTCTTCAATCTCGTATCTTCATAGTCCAACAGTCCGGCCAAAGGATATAGTCCGGCTGTCCAGAGACCCCCTAATCCAGGACTCCCTCAGTAGCCCCTGAACCAGGCTTCAATGACGATGAGTCCGGCGCGCAGTTTTGTCTTCGGCATTGCAAGGCGGGTTCCTCCTCCGAATACACCACGAAAGAGTTTGAATACAAGGATAGTGTCCGACCCTGCAAAATAAGTTCCACATACCACCATAGAGAGAATAATATTTCCACAAATCTAATCTACTGACATGTTTTGGCAGCATGACATCATGCCATGGCCTGGTAATTATTTGAACCGTTTTTCTTTAACCAGCCTCGCACGTAACGCGAGGCGGTTTCTTGACACGTCTTGTCAAAGCAGAGATCGTGTTCCCCTTATCACGGGATTCTCATCAATACAAACGTGGGTAACCCAACTGTGCCTGTTGGTATGACTCCTAGATCTTAGGTAAGTCTCAAACGGCCACGAGGAGGACGCCAGATATTCATCCCCTTTACAAAGGGACAGGGCTTTTTCTTTTTTCCCTCCCGCGCTCAATTGAATCCTTCCCCCGCCTCGAGTTCTAACACCCAAAGCACAGGTCAGGCGCTTTGGACATTCAATCATGTCCGGATCCAGCCTTCAAGGCCGGTGGATGCCGTCCTCCGTCACGGAGGAGGACATCAAGAAGTTGAGGGAGTCCAGATATCTGACAGCCAAAATTTCACATAGGCTGCCCGCCCGAGGGCAGGTCGTCCCTACTCTCGAACCCAACGAGAGCGTTGTGTTCGTCTCCCACTTCCTCCGAGGACTAGGCCTCGCTCTGGATCCCTTTGTTAGGGGTCTTATGTTCTATTACGGGCTGGATTTTCACGATCTGGCCTCGGATTCCCTTCTTCACATCTCGTCATTTATTGTCGTTTGTGGGGCCTTCCTCCGCATCACCCTCACTTCGGCCTGTGGCTCAAGACCTTCGATGTGAAGCCGAAGATGGTCGAGGGGCAGTACGCAGCTTGCGGAGATGCTCTAATAAGCAAAATTGCTGATGCTCCATGGCCAAAGGGTTCCTTTCGAGAGGTGTCCGGATTATGGCAACGGGAGTGGTTTTACGTCACAGCTCCTCGAAGTGCCAAGTGGGTAGCTGCCCCCAGCTTTCGCTCGGGCCCTCCACCACAACTGATGTCATGGATCAGTAGGGGGCTGAGCTAGGGTCCAGCCAAGGACGTGCCAATACTGCAGAGCCGTATCCGAGATCTCTTCGAGGGAGATTTCAGTCTGGTTATGGTAATGCAAGTTATGCTGGCTCGTCGAGTCCAGCCTTCCAAATGTCGGCCCCTCCGCATGTGGGAATTCAACCCGGAAGGACCGCGCACTATTTAGAATTTCCTCGGCATGACGCACGAGGAGATGTACAAATCGTTCTTCGGACCCCAAATAGAGTGTCCGGACACTACCGAGGACGTGGGCCAGAGCTGCAACCGCCCCGCTGCCCAAGTAAGTAATCCCATGGCTGAACACCCTGTCCTTTTATTTATCATGACATCATTCTGAAGAATCGCTCTTTGACCAGGACATTGGATTATATTTCCTTGTTGGAAATATGCCCTAGAGGCAATAATAAATTGATTATTATTATATTTCCTTGTTCATGATAATCGTTTATTATCCATGCTAGAATTGTATTGATAGGAAACTCAAATACATGTGTGGATACATAGACAACACCATGTCCCTAGTAAGCCTCTTGACTAGCTCGTTGATCAATAGATGGTCACGGTTTCCTGACCATGGACATTGGATGTCGTTGATAACGGGATCACATGATTAGGAGAATGATGTGATGGACAAGACCCAATCCTAAGCCTAGCACAAGATCATGTAGTTCGTATGCTAAAGCTTTTCTAATGTCAAGTATCATTTCCTTAGACCATGAGATTGTGCAACTCCCGGATACCGTAGGAGTGCTTTGGGTGTGCCAAATGTCACAACGTAACTGGGTGGCTATAAAGGTACACTATAGGTATCTCCGAAAGTGTCTGTTGGGTTGGCACGAATCGAGACTGGGATTTATCACTCCGTGTAAACGGAGAGGTATCTCTGGGCCCACTCGGTAGGACATCATCATAATGTGCACAATGTGATCAAGGAGTTGATCACGGGATGATGTGTTACGGAACGAGTAAAGAGACTTGCCGGTAACGAGATTGAACAAGGTATCGGGATACCGACGATCGAATCTCGGGCAAGTGTCGTACCGATAGACAAAGGGAATTGTATACGGGATTGATTAAGTCCTTGACATCGTGGTTCATCTGATGAGATCATCATGGAACATGTGGGAGCCAACATGGGTATCCAGATCCCGCTGTTGGTTATTGACCGGAGAGTCATCCCGGTCATGTCTGCATGTCTCCCGAACCCGTAGGGTCTACACACTTAAGGTTCGGTGACGCTAGGGTTATAGAGATATTATTATGCGGTAACCCGAAAGTTGTTCGGAGTCCTGGATGAGATCCTAGACGTCACGAGGAGTTCCGAAATGGTCCGGAGGTAAAGAATTATATATAGGAAGTGCTATTTCGGCCATCGGGACAAGTTTCGGGGTCACCGGTATTGTACCGGGACCACCGGAAGGGTCCCGGGGGTCCACCGGGTGGGGCCACCTGCCCCGGGGGCCACATGGGCTGTAGGGGGTGCACCTTGGCCTATATGGGCCAAGGGCACCAGCCCCAAGAGGCCCATGCGCCAAGAGAAGAGGAAAAGGAAGAGTCCTAAAAGGGGAAGGCACCTCCGAGGTGCCTTGGGGAGGAGGGACTCCTCCCTGGCCGCACCCTTCCTTGGAGGAAGGGCCAAGGCTGCGCCTCCCCCCTCTCCCTTGGCCCTATATATAGTGGGGGGAAGGGAGGGCAACAAAACCTAAGCCATGGCGCCTCCCTCTCCCTCCCATGACACATCTCCCTCCTCCCGCAGCGCTTGGCGAAGCCCTGTTGGAATCCCGCTACTTCCACCAACACGCCGTCGTGCAGCTGGATCTCCATCAACCTCTCCTCCCCCCTTGTTGGATCAAGAAGGAGGAGACGTTGCTGCTCCGTACGTGTGTTGAACGCGGAGGTGCCGTCCGTTCGGCGCTAGGATCATCGGTGATTTGGATCACGACGAGTACGACTCCATCAACCCCGTTCTCTTGAACGCTTCCGCGCGCGATCTACAAGGGTATGTAGATCCACTCCTCCCTCGTTGCTAGATGACTCCATAGATAGATCTTGGTGACACGTAGGAAAATTTTGAATTTATGCTACGTTCCCCATCAAGCCAGACTGATGGGTTTGCTGAACTAAAGCGGCAGCTACATGCGGCAGATGCCGACATCGTGCTTGTCAACAAGCAGCTTGACGAGGCACAGGGTAGGTGATTTCTCTGGTGATTGTCACGTAATAAGAGCAGCATGATGCCAGTATCTTTAATATGTTGTGACTGCAGATGGAGCTGCCACCGTGGAGACCCTTCGGACGGAGCTTGCCCGAGCCAAGGAGCAAGCAAGGAGTAGCAATGCAGCCACTTTAAAGGCGGGCGGAGGGTTAAGGGCCGAACAGGCCGCGCATTGCGAGAGCAAGGAAAAAATAGCTGAGATGGTTGTGGAGTTAAAAGATGCTGCTGACCATTACCAGCTTCTTGAAGAAGAAAACCGGGCAAAGGCGACGGACCTGGAAAAGGCCCGGGTGGCTGTCAAGGAAGCCCGCTCCCAAATTAGAGCGACAAAGGAGGAGCTGCATCAAGCTGCGAATATTGTATCCGGGAAGCCCTTCTTGCTGCGGACTAAGTTCGGGGATCCGAAGTATGCACCTCTGGACCGGCTATGGAGTTTTGCGGACGCCTATGTGGATTTGGCTGCAACTGCTACTGATGCGGCCGAGTACTTCAAGGATCGGAAAGATCACGAAGTGGAAAAACTATTTTGGTCACAGTTTCATGCTCCAGCCCATCCGTTGGTGTTGAATGAGCAAATGGCCGAGTGGGCCGAGCTCCATAGATTATCCGGACTTGCCATGAGGTCCATTGTGGATCATCTGTGGCCAAAAGGGCCAAGGCCGAATAGCTACTTTAGCTTAGTGCAACAATTCGTTGGTGTTGTGCCACACATCGATGCTGTGAAGAGGTCGGCGTGCATAGAAGGCTCGCGGATGGCCCTTTCCCGTGTCAAAACATACTGGGCGGAGATGGATGCCACCACTGTTGCGGCACAGGGTTCGGCCATAGGCCGAGTGGCTGCCGAGCACTACTTTGAAGAAGTTCTTGAAGGCGCTCGTTCGATAGAGGCTCAGTGCTCGAAGAATGTTATGTTTGAGTGACATGTATTCCCATTGTAAAAACAATGTTTTATTGAGTTTATCAAGGCTGTATTTATACTTTTGCCCGAAAGTACTATGATGCCTCCTGTGCGGCCATTTATGTATATATGTATATAACCTGAAAGATGGCAGTCGTCGGCTTCAGCCCCCATGCATATAATGCAGGGGTGTTCGCAGAAGACGCATGTTCACACTTGATCCAACGTCTTGGTCCATTAAGGAGCTGATAGCACAGCGAACTAGGCAATTGGACTATAATGCTTTAACACTTTCACTTAGCCAGAGGAGTTTGACAGTGGGGAAACTATATAGCCCCTGGTGGCTCCACACTCATCCGAATTCGGGGTGCGTACATGCCTCGCCGGGAAACGGCCCTTCGTTAAGGCGGAGGAATCCCGAAAATTCCGCTAGGTCATCGAGTGGTTGACTAGTCTCACGCTATATCATGACAGTCAGTTTTCGGCTTTCTCTACTGAGGTGCTCGCCCGGATGAACCAGGGCACAATTGCAGTAGTTCTCCTGGTGCCGCCTTAGCCGATAGAGCGGAACGTAAGGCAGCAAAACACAGGAGCCGGGCAAACCCAACATTTGACCAAAGACATGATTCGGAGCTGATGCATATAAGGCCAAACTCGCGACACCGAACACTCCCTAAGGTATTCGATCTTTATGATGTAAACCGGGCCTAAACAATGCCCTTTGTAATAAGCCCCTGGTGTCCAGGTACGTGCAATATTCTGACGTGGCCACATGCCAATACGTCAGCATCCTTCTCAATTGTCGCAGGGTCTTAATCTAAAAAGAATCCTTGGAACGGGTCCCTACTGCACGTCTACGCCTGTGTCTCCGTTGTGCCGTGTCCTGGACGGGTGTAGCACGATGGTCATCTGTAAAAGAGAGGAACTTAGTTGAAAAGTTGTCGTGCAAAAAGGTAGGTTATACTAAATAAACTATATACAGTTCAAGATGAGTAAAGTTGAGCCTAATTACCACTTGTTTGCACGCGTTGAGCCCCTTGTATTGTAATAGGGGTATAGCCATCAAACCTGTATCAAGTACATATAGCTGCGCTGGACTCGTCTAACCGCGTCCGTGGTCTTAACGACCTGGCAGATGCATTAGTTGGTGAGGCCGTTTAGTGTGCAGCTGCCAAGGCAGCCGCGCGGTCTTCCGCACGTAAGGAGCGCTCAGTATTTCCATTTACTGTAATGATGCCGCGTGGACCGGGCATCTTAAGCATGAGAGAAGCGTAATGTGGTATTGCATTAAAGCGAGCGAAAGCTTCACGTCCGAGTAGTGCTTGATAGCCACTTTGGAACGGAGCGATGTGGAAGGTTAACTTTTCGCTACGGAAGTTATCGGGAAAGCCGAATACAACCTCTAGTAGCAGGGAGCCCGTGCAATGGGCTTCTGGGCCTGGCGTTACTCCTTTAAAGGTAGTATTGCTATGGCTAATTTTTGTTGGGTCTATCCCCATTTTGCGGACTACGTCCTGATATATTAGGTTTAAACTACTGCCGTCGTCCATCAGGACTCGTGTGAAGTGGTATCCGTCAATTATCGGGTCTAACACCAAGGCAGCCCATCCTGCATGCCGAATACTTGCCGAGTAATCCCGATGGTCAAAGGTGATCGGTTGGGACGACCAGTGGCAGAACTCCGCGGTGATAGGCCCTGGGGCATGTGTCTTCAGGAGTGCCGCTTTGTTTCTCCCCTTTATCACGTGTAACACGTTGACTGCTTTGACTTCTGGTGGGAATTTCTTCTGTTCCCCAGTGCTTTGCTTGCGAGGCTCGTCCTCGTCTTCGCTTGGTGTATCCTGCCCCTTGTGTTCGACGTTGAGCTTGCCGGACTGCTTGAAGACCCAACATTCTCTATGGGTATGATTTGCAGGTTTATCAGGGGTGCTGTGGATCTGACATATTTTTTCTAGAATCTTGTTTAGGCTGGACAGTTCATCTCTGTTGCCTTTGGAGGGCGACTTTTGCTGACCTGGCCGAGAGCTTCTGAATCCGGCGTTTACCGCCGTGCTCTTTGGGCTGTCTTCTTTATTCCGGCGCTTGTTTCTGCTGCGTCGTGGTTTCCCGTTTTCGTCCCTGACTTCGGATGTACTTGGGTCGCTGGTGCTGCATCGGGCTAACTAGCTATCCTCGCCCGCGCAAAAGCGGGTCATGAGGCTTGTTAATGCTGCCATTGTTCTCGGCTTTTCTTGGCCGAGGTGTCTGGCAAGCCATTCGTCTCGAACGTTGTGCTTAAAAGCTGCCAAGGCTTCGGTGTCCGGGCAGTCGACTATTTGGTTCTTTTTAGTGAGGAACCTGTTCCAAAGCTTTCGGGCTGACTCTCTGGGCTATTGAGTTATATGACTCAAATCGTCTGCATCCGGTGGTCGGACATAGGTCCCTTGAAAATTTGCCCGAAAAGCGTCTTCGAGCTCTTCCCAGCTTCCAATGGAGTTTTCGGGGAGGCCTTTAAGCTAGTGCCGAGCTGGCCCTTTGAGCTTGAGGGATAAGTACTTGATGGCGTGGAGATCGTCTCCTTGAGCCATATGGATATGGAGGATGTAGTCCTCAATCCGGACCCCAGGGTCTGTCGTTCCGTCGTACGCCTCTATGTTTACGGGTTTGAATCCCTCTGGAATGTCATGGTCCAGCACCTCATCGGTGAAACATAGGGGGTGTGCGGCACCCCTGTATTTGGGTGTACCGTGGTGTTGGGATGTTTGTTGTGTTACATTGCATGTTGGAGCGCGCTTGCGTGGCCCATAGATGGATCTGGTTGCGCCGTCCTTTTGACGCGAGCCCTCACGCGGATCGCGTACTGGCTTATGTGCGGCATCGTTTGCCGCTCTATGTTGGTCACGAGGTCGTCTATCCGACCGGATGGCCGTTTTGTTTTTTGATTGCGGGGGATCTAAGGCCTCCTCATCGAATTCAGGTAGCAACTTTCGCTTCGGGTAGCTCTTGGTGTGGCGATTACCGTTGTACTTCGCTTCAGTGTTGAGTACTTCACTCCATCTGATTCTGAGTGTGTCTTGTGCAGCCCTGAGCCTTTGCTTCTGCTTTTTCAGACTCCTCGCAGTGGCAACAAGCCTTTTATGGGTATTCTGTTGCTTCGGGTGCCTGTCCGGTGTGATGTTATCCGGACTGTTATCTTCGACGGAGTCGAGTTGTTCGGTTTGATTCTCCGTGTTGCCGTGGTCGGACGATGGTTCAATGTTGTGTTTGTCGTCCACTGGCTCGCCTTGCTCTATCGCTGGGTTATATGATCGCTGCTTCTGTCGAGGCGGGATTTGGAGCGGCGCTTACGCCGCCGCTTTGACTGCTTCTCGAGGGAACAACCCTTCGATGCGTCCTTCCGTTCCTCGTCGTCGTTTTCTTTGGGTGTGTCCACCATGTATACGTCATATGATGAAGTGGGCGTCCAGTGCCCTGTGGGCAGTGGTTCCTGTTCGTCTCCTGCATCGTCGTCCATACTGTCGATGTCTTTGGAGTCAAAGTCGAGCATGTCAGTCAAATCGTCGACAGTGGCTACTAAGTGGGTGGTGGGTGGGCGGCGAATTTCTTCATCATCCGCATCCCAATCCTGCCGAACATAGTTCGGCCAGGACTCTCCTGACAGGGAGAGAGACCTTAATGAGTTCAGTATGTTGCTGAAGGGCGAGTGCAGAAAGATATCCGCGGAGGTGAACTCCATGATCGGCGCCCAGTCGAATTCGATAGGCACGGGCGCAGGCGGTTCGGAGTCCGTGGCCGGGGAAGAATCCGGCAGTTTGGCGTCACAGCTCTCGTGAAGGGCAAGGTCGATACTCGGCTCGATCGCTAATGAAAACACGGCTTCCACGGCAGGGTCTATCCACCCATCACTGGATGGTGCAATTGGCTCCGATTTGAGGGTCGGAGCGGTCGCCGGTGCGATCTCCCGAACATTGTCCGATGGTAGAGCTAAGTCGTGCTCATCGTGACCGTGCGGCGCACTCGGCAAGGGCTCGAATCTGTCAAAGATCAAGTCTCCATGGAT
Source organism: Triticum urartu (assembly GCF_056163025.1). Taxonomy (NCBI): domain Eukaryota; kingdom Viridiplantae; phylum Streptophyta; class Magnoliopsida; order Poales; family Poaceae; genus Triticum; species Triticum urartu. The sequence goes on along the minus strand of NC_141876.1, from coordinate 488,939,998 downwards.
GTCGGCTGTGTAGTTCAAGTTTCCACATCTGACCTGATAGCCAGGGGCGTAGCTCTCGATCTGCTCTAGATGGCCAAGCGAGTTGGCCCGCAGTGCGGAGCCGCCGAATACAAAGATCTGTCCGGGGAGAAAAGTCTCACCCTGGACTGCATCGCTATCGATGATCGAAGGAGCCATCAAGCCTAATGATGACGACACAGAGGAACTCTCAATGAAAGCACCAATGTCGGTGTCAAAACTGGCGGATCTCGGGTAGGGGGTCCTGAACTGTGCGTCTAAGGCGGATGGTAACAGGAGACAGGGGACACGATGTTTTACCCAGGTTCGGGCCCTCTTGATGAAGGTAAAACCGTACGTCCTGCTTGATTATTCTTGATAATATGAGTAGTACAAGAGTTGATCTACCACGAGATCAGAGAGGCTAAACCCTAGAAGCTAGCCTATGGTATGATTGTATGTTGTCCTACGGACTAAAACCCTCCGGTTTATATAGACACCGGAGGAGGCTAGGGTTACACAAGGTCGGTTACAAAGGAGGAGATATGCATATCTGTATTGCCTAGCTTGCCTTCCACGCCAAGTAGAGTCCCATCTGGACACGGGACGAAGTCTTCAATCTCGTATCTTCATAGTCCAACAGTCCGGCCAAAGGATATAGTCCGGCTGTCCGGAGACCCCCTAATCCAGGACTCCCTCAAGAATCTTGACACACACCCTACCTGGCGTGCCAAATGTCGGAATCGAGGCTCTGTGGACCCAACAAGGTTTGAACTCTGGGGCGTGTGCGAAGATCTACCCAATCTTCAACCTCACGCTCATCCCCTCATGACTTGGCCTCGTCGAGTTTGTGCGAGCGGGGCAGAAGATGAACAAGGAGATTTACCCAGGTTCGAGCCACCTTGCAGTGTAAAACCCTACTCCTGATTTGTGGTGCATTAGCCTCGTGAGGAGGTTTGAGGATGAACTAGTGCAGTGGATGAGCTACCTCACGAGGGCTCGGGGAGTGAGGATGGATCGACCTCCCTCTACGGTGGAGATTAGGCTATATTTATACTAGGTCCGGTCCTCTTCCCTCATAGCTTAGGCGGGAAGGGATTCCACAACGGCCAATTTGAAAGGGGATAAGAAGTACATCTTATCCTGACGAAAGGTGGTCTTCACCTACAAAGCTTCTGGTCATGACGCAGAGGTGGGCTCGGCGATGACATCCGTCCTGCCAAGCTCGTTGTCTTGGTCTCGTTGCACCAGAATGGAAACCTTTGGGAGGATCCCTCGGGAACCCGCGCTGGTCCTTGCCTCCTTAGCACCAAAGAGGAAACTGTCCTCTCATGCGCATGTTGGCACCCGCCTGGCCTTGGTCATCATGGATCACATCATCGTGGGCCTCGTGAGGCTGGGTACCTGCATAGAAGTCTCCGCTCCTTGGGAGGCAGGCTCGGGGCACTGCTCCTTGGGAGGTCTTGGTGTCCCCCGCCTCGCGAGGCCGGGGAACCTCGCGAGGGTCTTGTAGCTGGGTCGTACCGGGCCGCTGAGGGGGTGATACGTCTCCATCGTATCTACTTTTTCAAACTCTTTTGCCCTTGTTCTGTACTCTAACTTGCATGATTTGAATGGAACTAACCGGACTGACATTGTGTTCAACAGAATTGCCATGGTGTTATTTTTGTGCAGAAATAGAAGTTCTCGGAATGACCTGAAACTTCACGGAGATGATTTTTGGAATTAATAAAAAATATTGGCGAAAGAATCAAGTGAAGGGGGCCCACACCCTAGCCACAAGGGTGGGGGCGCGCCCTCCGTCCTTGTGGCCCCCTTGGACCTCCACCGACCTCAACTCCAACTCCATATATTCATGTTCGGGGATAAAAAATCAGAGAGAAGGATTCATCGCGTTTTACGATACGGAGCCACCGCCAAGCCTTGTTCTTCCTCGGGAGGGCAGATCTGGAGTCAGTTTGGGGCTTCGGAGAGGGGAATCCGTCGTCATCGTCATCATCAACCATCCTCCATCACCAATTTCATGATGCTCACCACCTTGCGTGAATAATTCCATCGTAGGCTTGATGGACCGTAATGGGTTGGATGAGATTTACCATGTAATCGAGTTAGTTTTGCTAGGGTTTGATCCCTAGTATCCACTATGCTCTAAGATTGATGTTGTTATGACTTTGCTATGCCTAATGCTTGTCACTAGGGTCCGAGTGCCATGATTTCAGATCTGAAACTATTATGTCTTCATGAATATATTTGTGTTCTTGATCCTATCTTACAAGTCAATAGACACCTACTACGTGTTATGATCCGGCAACCCTGGAGTGACAATAGTCAGGACACTTCCCATTGATGACCGTAGTTTGAGGAGTTCATGTATTCACTAAGTGCTAATGCTTTGGTCCAGTACTCTATTAAAAGGAGGTATTAATATCCCTTAGTTTCCAATAGGACCCCGCTACCACGGGAGGGTAGGACAAAAGATGTCATGCAAGTTCTTTTCCATAAGCACGTATGACTATATTCGGAATGCATGCCTACATTATATTGATGAATTGGAGCTAGTTCTGTGTCACCCTATGTTATAACTGTTGCATGATGAATGCCATCCGACATAATTATCCATCATTGATCCATTGCCTACGAGTTTGTTTCATATTGATCTTTGCTTCGTTACTTCTTCCTTGCTACTGTTACAATTGCTACAAAACTGCTACTATTACTTTTGTCGTTGTTACCGTTACTTCCATATTACTTTGCTACTAAATATTTTGCTGTAGATATTAAGTCTTTCAGGTGTGGTTGAATTGACAACTCAGCTGCTAATACTTGAGAATGTTCTTTGGCTCCCCTTGTGTCGAATCAATAAATTTGGGCTGAATACTCTACCCTCGAAAACTGTTGCGATCCCCTATACTTGTGGGTTATCAGGGGGCCACGCACTGGGCCATAGGCAGGCAAATCTAGGTACCCCCGATCCCAGAATGTCGATAGCCCTGGCCTTATTTTGCTAGGGACACAAGTCCCTCAAGGCCCATGTGGCTTGGGAGAGGTGGAAAGCCACCTATGTATGGAAAAGGAGGGAATTGGACTAGAAGTCCAACTCCTCCCCCTTGGTATGCTCCTAGGGCTTGGAGGGCTAGCCACCACGCCCCTCCACCTATAGAGGGGAGGGCGCCCCCCAAGAGGACACACAAGCCTTGGCCCCCCTCTCTCTTCCGTTACTTCGTAACTCCTCCGTATTTGTTGTTTCGGTAGCGCTCGGAGTAGCCCAACTGGAATCACTCCACCACCATCACTGTCACACTGTTGTGCTGCTGGCGATCCCATCTACTTCTCCTCCCTCACTTGCTGGATCAAGGAGAAGGAGACTTCATCGAGCCGTACATGTGCTGAATGTGGAGGTGCCGTCTGTTTGATACTTCATCGGTTTGGATCGCGATTGGAGTACGACTACATCAACCGCGTGATATACGCTTCCGCTTAACGGTCTACGAGGGTACGTAGACACACTCTCCCCTCTCGTTGCTATGCTTCTCCTATATAGATCTTGGGTGTTCGTAGGAAAAAAATTATTTTCATGCCTCATTCCCCAACAATGCTGCCACGCCGGAGCCGCCCATAGCTCGAAGGGAGGAACCCTGAGACGAGGAGACTCACTGCAGGAGGCAGGCTCGAAAGCACTGGCTAGCCTGACCGCAACCTACGCGTCCACATGCCCTCCCGGTAGCAATAGCACCACCAACATGGTAGGGTTGCGCGTGCAGGAAGGGGCCAAGGGACCGGCGCCGAGGCATGCCGCAGCACCACAGGACATGGCATATCAGCCGGAGAGCCCCCCTGCCTCGCACCTAGATGGGATCTCATGGAGGGGGAGTGAGGGCCATGCGGCACCGCGATGAGGACGACTTCCGAGGATGCCGCAACACCCACCGGACCGGGCGCAGCTGCCAAAGAGAGCCACCTGAGCCGTAGCACGATGGGATCTCACGGAAAAAGGGGGCGGAGGTGTAGTGCTAGATAGGGACCAATCCACCCCGCCGCCACCATCCAGGGGGCAGGCACAGCTTTGCCGGCTAACCCTCCGGCGGCGGTTACGCGGGGGGTGGCAGAGGGAGGCCTCCCGGTGGCTCGGCGGCTAGGGTTCCCCCGTGCCGTCCAAGGAGGATGACGCGGGGGGGCTAGAATTACCTGAGCAGAGAGCTTTAAAATGCCCGCCGTCCTGGTCCACTGTAGAAAGGGGGAAATTCTCTATCACACCGGACTACCAACCCGGATTATCAAACGGACCTCAACAAATGTCCACGAACATGTTCACGGACAGCCCGGCCATCCAATCGTGTCCCTCAAATTTGAACTGTGTGCTATGACTCCAAATATTAACTGTCCTTTATCTAAAATATGGCAACTAAATCACCTCCAGTTTTAATTGTCCTTTATCAATGGTCGATCGTTCTATTTGATGAATATCTTGCAATCATTAAAATTATGCTTGAACAAATCATACAACTTGCAATACATTTGTCCTTGTGTTTATGACTCGACATGGTTATTAAGAATTCTAATATAATCATTCTTCGGCAACAAATAAAAAATATGATCACACATGCTCAAATCGTTTGTATACTTGTCATTCTCTAGTCAATCTTGTTCTGAGAATAGTCTTAGAACTAAGCAAACGAATGGTTCATATTCGACATCTTAATTGCAGCTTTCGCCATGCCATAATCCGGTGTCAACACTGTTGGAAATATGCCCTAGAGGCAATAATAAAATGGTTATTATTATATTTCCTTGTTCATGATAATTGTTTATTTTTCATGCTATAATTGTATTATCCGGAAATCGTATTACATGTGTGAATACATAGACCACAACATGTCCCTAATGAGCCTCTAGTTGACTAGCTCGTTGATCAATAGATGGTTACGGTTTCCTGACCATGGACATTGGATGTCATTGATAATGGGATCGCATCATTAGGAGAATGATGTGATGGACAAGACCCAATCCTAAGCATAGCGCAAGATCGTGTAGTTCGTCTGCTAAAGCTTTTCTAATGTCAAGTATTTTTTCCTTAGACCATGAGATTGTGCAACTCCCGGATACTGTAGGAATACTTTGGGTGTGCCAAACGTCACAACGTAACTGGGTGACTATAAAGGTGCACTATGGGTATCTCTAAAAGTGTCTGTTGGGTTGGCACGGATTGAGGTTGGGATTTATCACTCCGTATGACGGAGAGGTATCTCTGGGCCCACTCGGTAAGACATCATCGTAATGAGCTCAGTGTGACTAAGGGTTGGTCACGGGATGATGTGTTACGCAACGAGTAAAGTGACTTGTCGGTAACGAGATTGAACGAGGTATTGGGATACTGACGATCGAATCTCGGGCAAGTAACGTACCGATTGACAAAGGGAATTGTATACGGGATTGCTTGAATCATCGACATCGTGGTTCATCCGATGAGATCATCGTAGAACATGTGGGAGCCAACATGGGTATCCAGATCCTGCTGTTGGTTATTGGCCGGAGAGTTGTCTCGGTCATGTCTGCATGGTTCCCAAACCCGCAGGGTCTACACACTTAAGGTTCGATGACGCTAGGGTTATTAGGAAGATTTGTATGTGATTACCGAATGTTGTTCAGAGTCCCGGATGAGATCCCGGACGTCACGAGGAGTTACGGAATAGTCCGGAGGTGAAGATTTATATATGGTAAGTCATCGTACGGTCACCGGAAATATTCGGGGGTATAACCGGTATTGTACCGGGACCACCGGAGGGGTTCCGGGGGTCCACCGGGAGGGTCCACCTGCCTCGGAGGGCCTTATGGGCTGTAGGTGGAAGGGAACCAGCCCCTAGTGGGCTGGGCGCCATTCCCCCTAGGTCCCATGCGCCTAGGGTTTGGGGGGGACCCTAAAGGGGGCGCCCCCCTTGCTTGGGGGGCAAGCCCCCTCCCCCTTGGCCGCCGCCCCCCTCTAGATCTCATCTAGAGGGGCCGACCCCCTTCCCCCTTCTCCCTATAAATAGAGGGGCGAGGGGAGGGCTGCAGCACCACATCCAAGGCGCAGCCCCTCCCCTCCCCAACACCTCTCCTCCTCCGCGTGAGCTTGGCGAAGCCCTGCCGGAGAACTGCCACTCCATCACCACCACTCCGTCGTGCTGCTGTTGGAGCCTTCTTCCTCAACCTCTCCCTCCGCCTTGCTGGATCAAGGTGCGGGAGACATCACCGGGCTGCACGTGTGTTGAACGTGGAGGCGTCGTTGTTCGGTGCTTAGATCGGATTCGGCCACGATATGAATCGCTACGTGTACGACGCCTCCAACCACGTTCTTGCAACGCTTCTGACTCACGATCTTCAAGGGTATGAAGATGCACTCCCCTCTCGTTGCTAGTTACTCCATAGATTGATCTTGGTGATGCATAGAAAATTTTTAATTTCTGCAACGATCCCCAACAGTGGCATCATGAGCTAGGTCTATGCGTAGTTTCTATGCACGAGTAGAACACAAGTTGTTGTGGGCGTCGATTTTGTCAATTTACTTGTTGTTACTAGTCTTATTTTGATTCGGCGGCATCGTGGGATGAAGCGGCCCGGACCGACCTTACACGTACGCTTACGTGAGACTGGTTCCACCGACTGACATGCACTAGTTGCATAAGGTGGCTAGCGGGTGTCTGTCTCTCCCACTTTAGTCGGATCGGATTCGATGAAAAGGGTCCTTATGGAGGGTAAATATAAATTGGCATATCACGTTGTGGTTTTGGCGTAGGTAAGAAACGTTCTTGCTAGAAACCTATAGCAGCCACGTAAAAACTTGCAACAACATTTAGACGGCGTCTAACTTGTTCTTGCAGCATATGCCGTGTGATGTGATATGGCCAAAAGGATGTCATGAATGATATATGTTATGTATGATATTGATCATGTTCTTGTAATAGGAATCGCGAATTGCATGTCAATGAGTATGACAACCAGCAGCAGCCATAGGAGTTGTCTTAATTTATTTATGACATGTGTGTCAACATAAACGTCATGTAATTACTTTACTTTATTGCTAACCGTTAGCCATAGTAGTAGAAGTAATAGTTGGCGAGACAACTTCATGAAGACACAATGATGGAGATCATGATGATGGAGGTCATGGTGTCATGCCGGTGACAATGATGATCGTGGCACCCCGAAGATGGAGATCAAAAGGAGCAAAATGATATTGGCCATATCATGTCACTATTTGATTGCATGTGATGTTTATCATGTTTTACATCTTATTTGCTTAGGAGGACATTAGCATAAATAAGATGATCCCTCGCAATAATTTCAAGAAAGTGTTCCCCCTAACTGTGCACTGTTGCTAAGGTCCGTTGTTCCGAAGCACCACGTGATGATCGGGTGTGATAGGTTCTAACGTTCGCATACAACGGGTGAGGGAGTCCTGGATTAGGGGGTGTTCGGATAGCCGAATTATACCTTCAGCCAAACTCCTGGACTATGAAGATACAAGATTGAAGACTCCGTCCCGTGTCCGGAAGGGATTTTCCTTGGTGTGGAAGGCAAGCTTGGCGATACGGATGTTCAGATCTCCTACCATTGTAACCGACTCTATGTAACCCTAACCCTATCCGGTGTCTATATAAACTGGAGGGTTCTAGTCCGTGGGACAACATACACATCAACAATCATACCATAGGCTAGCTTCTAGGGTTTAGCCTCTCTGATCTCGTGGTAGATCAACTCTTGTATTACCCATATCATCAATATTAATCAAGCAGGACGTAGGGTTTTACCTCCATCGAGAGGGCTCGAACCTGGGTAAAACTTCGTGTCCCCTGTCTCCTGTTACCATCCGGCCTAGACGCACAGTTTGGGACCCCCTACCCGAGATCCGCCGGTTTTGACACCGACATTGGTGCTTTCATTGAGAGTTCCTCTGTGCCGTCGCTGTCAGGCCCGATGGCTCCTACGATCATCAATGGCGATGCAGTCCAGGGTGAGACCTTCCTCCCCGGACAGATCTTCGTCTTTGGAGGCTTCGCACTACGGGTCGATTCACTTGGCCATCTAGAGCAGATCGAAAGCTACGCCCCTGGCCGTCAGGTCAGATTCGGAAGTTTAAACTACACGGCCGACATCCGCGGGGACTTGATCTTCGATGGATTCGAACCACTGCCGAGCGCGCCGCTCTGTCACGACGAGCATGATCTAGCTCTGCCGCCGAACAGAGCCCTGGAGGCCGCACCCGCATCGGCTCCGACCCCTAGTTCGGAGCCGACCGCGCCGATCAAGGATTGGCGGTTGGACGCCACCTCGGGGGCTGCGATCCCAAGGGCGGTTGAGCCAAACACCAGCCCCGTACTCTACAAGACTCGTGACTCCATGGAGCCGGATTCTTCTCCGGACTCCGAACCCTCCGCGCCCCTGCCGAGCGAGTCCGATTGGGCGCCGATCATGGAGTTCACGGCCGCGGAGGTCTTTCAGCACTCGCCTTTCGGCGACATCCTGAAATCACTAAAGTCTCTCTCTTTGTCAGGAGAGCCCTGGCCGGACTACGGTCAGAAAGGTTGGGGTACGGACGATGAAGAAATTCAAAACCCACCCACCACCCACTTTGTAGCCACTGTCGACAACTTAACCGACATGCTCGACTTCGGCTCCGAAGACATCGACGGTATGGACACCGATGAAGGAGATGATGAAGAACCAGCGTCCACTAGGCCCTGGAAAGCCACCTCGTCATATGACATATACATGGTGGAGACCCCAAAAGAGGGAGAGGGTGATGGAACAGCGGAGGATGACCCCTCCAAGAAACAGCAAAAGCGCCGGCGTCCGCGGCGCCGCTCAAAATCCCGCCAACACAAAAATGGCGATTCCAGAACGGGAGATAATAATACCCCGGAAAGCGCCGAAGAACATCCCCCCGAGCAAGATTTAGCACAAGAGGATGGAGAAACCAGCCCTCATGAGAGAGCAGCCGACAGAGAGGTCGAGGACAATAATTGTATGCCTCCCTCCGAAGACGAGGCAAGCCTCGACGACGACGAATTCGCCATGCCAGAGGATCCCGTCGAACAAGAGCGTTTTCAACGCAGGCTTATGGCCACAGCAAGAAGCCTCAAGAAAAAACAGCAACAGCTTAAAGCTGATCAAGATCGGCTAGTGGATAGATGGACTGAAGTCCTTGCGGCCGAAGAGCATAAACCTGAACGCCCCTCCAAGTGCTACCCGAAGCGCAGGTTGCTACCCCGATTAGAGGAGGAAGCACTCGACGCGGCCGACAGGCCACCTCGTGGCCGCGACAGAGAGGCCTCATGGCCCTCCACCCAAGCCGCACCCCGTACCAAGGCATGGGAATATGCGCCGGACTTACGAGACATGTTAGAGGACAAGACAAGGCAAACAAGATCGATCTACGGATCGCGTAGGCACCCCACGGCTCGAGACGACAACCGTCACGCCGGTCACAAATTCGGCAGGGCCGAACACAGTAGACAAAGCTCATTGGAGCTACGTCATGATATTGCCCAATACAGAGGCGTCGCACACCCATTGTGCTTCACAGATGAAATAATGGATCATCAAATCCCCGAGGGTTTCAAACCCGTAAACATCGAATCATGCGATGGCTCAACAGATCCCGCGGTATGGATCGAGGATTATTTCCTTCATATCCACATGGCCCGCGGCGATGATTTCCACGCCATCAAATACCTCCCACTCAACCTTAAAGGACCAGCCTGGCAGTGGCTTAACAGCCTGCCAACAGGATCAATCAGCTGTTGGGAGGACCTGGAAGCCGCATTCCTCGACAATTTCCAGGGCACTTATGTGCGACCCCCAGACGCTGACGACCTAAGCCACGTAATTTAGCAGCCAGACGAATCGGCCAGGCAATTTTGGACATGGTTCCTAACAAAGAAAAATCAAATACTCGACTGTCCGGACGCAGAGGCCTTAGTAGCCTTCAAGCATAATATCCGTGACGAGTGGCTTGTCCGGCACCTAGGACAAGAGAAGCCGAAATCTATGGCAGCACTCACGGCACTCATGACCCGCTTTTGCGCGGGAGAAGACAGCTGGCTTGCTCATAGCAACAATATGACCAAGAACCCTGGTCATTCGGACACCAGGGACATTAGTGGCAGGTCGCGTCGCAACCAATAGAAGCGTCGCATCAACGGCGACAATGCTAAGGATACGGCAGTTAATGCCGGATTCAGAAGCTCTAAATCCGATCAGCGGAAAAAATCATTCAAAAGGAATCCCAGGGGCCCGTCCAGCTTGGACCGAATACTCGACCGCTTGTGCCAAATACATGGCACCCCCGAAAAGCCGTCCAATCACACCAACAGGGACTGTTGGGTGTTCAAGCAGGCAGGCAGATTAAGCGCCGACAATGAAGACAATCGGTTGCATAGCGATGACGACGAGGAGCCCCGGCCGCCGAACAACAATGGACAAAAGGGTTTTCCCCCACAAGTGCGGACAGTGAACATGATATACGCCACCCACGTCCCCAAGAGGGAGCGGAAGCGCGCGTTAAGGGACGTATACGCGGTAGAGCCAGTTGCCCCAAAGTTCAACCCATGGTCCTCCTGCCCGATCACCTTTGATTGAAGAGACCATCCCACTAGCATCCGTCATGGCAGATTCGCTGCATTGGTTCTCGACCCAATTATTGACGGATTTCATCTCACTAGAGTCCTTATGGACGGCGGCAGTAGCCTGAACCTGCTTTACCAAGATACAGTGCGGAAAATGGGCATAGATCCCTCGAGGATTAAGCCCACCAAAACGACCTTTAAAGGCGTAATACCAGGTGTAGAGGCCAGCTGTACAGGCTCAGTCACACTTGAAGTGGTCTTCGGATCTCCGGATAATTTCCGAAGCGAGGAGTTAATCTTCGACATAGTCCCGTTCCGCAGTGGCTACCATGCACTGCTCGGGCGAACCGCATTCGCCAAGTTCAATGCGGTCCCGCACTACGCATACCTTAAGCTCAAGATGCCATGCCCTCGAGGAGTAATTACGGTCAATGGAAACACCGAACGCTCCCTCCAAACGGAGGAGCACACGGCAGCCCTTGCAGCGAAAGTACAAAGCAGCCTCTCCAGGCAGTTCTCCAGTCCGGCCATTAAACGTCCGGACACAGTCAAGCGCGCCCGGAGTAACCTACAACAAGACCGCCTGGCACGCTCCGAGCAGGCGTAGCAATGCGGCCCCAACCCCAACCCCCGCAAAAAGGCGACGCTAGTACTTCGCGCACATAACTACGCCCTAGAAATACCATGGGCATAGGGGGAGGGGCACCATCACGGCACGCCCAAAACACGGCTTAAACCGCACCAGGGGCTGCTGACCTTTTTATACTTTTCTCTTATGTCCAGGACTCTACTCTTCGGAAGGCTTGTTTGGCAGTTCAATTGCCGCACAAACGATGCAAGGACCAGGGAAGCAGACAAGCCATGCCGCATTACAGAAATCCCAGGTGGTCTCTATCACGAGCAGTATACCTGTTTCACATACTATCCCGCAGCTTGCCCCTGAAGCAGACATGTTAAATAGTCCAACTTTTCGTTTATCGCATCACTTGTATCGTTCTGCTTTGATCGCAGCTATTTTAATGAACAATGCATAGCTTTTGTCTATTTTTTGCATTACCTTTTTTAATATATATATATATGTTCCTTAATGACATGTTGCACCCGTACACTTTGGTACGGCCAAAATACGCCAGGGGCTTCAGTACCCCTCAACATGGTGTGAGAAGTCCGAACACTTTAACAACTGCGGCACCCCGAACTTATAGCATTATATGCATCGGCTCTGAATCATGTCTTGGGTCAATAGTTGGGTTTGCTCGGCTCCTATGTTTTGGTGCCTTACGTTCCGCTATATCGGCTAAGGTAGCACTAGGAGAACCACTGCGATTGTGCCCCAGTTGAGCTGGGCCGAGCACCTCAGTGGAGAAAGCTAAAACTGACTGTCATGATGAAGCGAGAGCTGGTCGCTGTTCGAGAGGTTTTTTCAAGTCCCTAAAGACTTATGCCGCTTCGGGCGAGGAATCGGCTCTGTCCGGCCAAGGCGTGGATAGCGCCCCGAAATCGGTCTTCCGAATACTAGGGGCTTCACCGAAATTTAAAATTATAGAATTCTATGGCTAAGTGAGAGTGTTCACGCATTATAGTCCGATTGCCTCGTTCGTTGGGCTGAGCGCCTCCCTCGAAGGACCCAAATATGGGAAAAAGAGCGCCCAGGTTTATCCCCGAACACCCCAGCACTAGCGGCATGGGGGCAGAAGCCGACGACTCGCCATCTCTCAGTATTGATAAACAGCCGCACAGAAGGTAATATTTTAAATTCAAGCAGCATTGCTTAGCGCATATGAACAAGTTTTCAACGCACAGGATAACACAAGCGAGTTTTACTCAAAAAATACATCCTTGGTACATTCATCCGCAACAAGGCGGGCACCCTTCAGAACATCCTTATAATAATTCTCGGGCTTGCGATGCTCTTTCCCCGGCGGTGGCCCGTCCTTCACAAGCTTCTCTGCATCCAGCTTGCCCCAGTGCACCTTAGCACGGGCAAGGGCCCTACGGGCAACTTCAATACAGACGGAGCGCTTGATGTCTTCAAGCCTCGGATAGGCCTCCACCAGCCGCCGCACCAGCCCGAAATAGCTCCCAGGCAGAGCCTCTCCAGGCCACAGCCGAACTAGGAGGCCCTTCATGGCCTGTTCGGCCGCCTTGTGGAGCTTGACCAGTTGCTTCAGCTGGTCGCTCAGGGGCACGGGGTGTCCGGCCTCAGCGTACTGAGACCAGAACACCTTCTCCGTCGAGCTGCCCTCCTCGGCTTGATAGAATGCGGCGGCATCAGATACACTCCGGGGAAGATCTGCGAACGCTCCTGGAGAGCTCCGGATTCGGGTAAGTAATGGGTAACTCACGTTTATGTGTTTGCTTTGCATAAAGAATGCCTTACCCGCCGCAATCTTCTTCACCTCATCCAACTCCTGGAGGGTCTTCTGGGACTCGGCCTTGGCAGACTTGGCATTTTCTATAGCTGCCGCAAGCTCGGACGCTCGCGTCTTCGAGTCAAGCTCCAAACTCTCATGTTTCTTCATGAGAACCTGGAGCTCTTGCCGCACCTTGCCAACCTCAGCCTCATACCTCTCCCGCTCGGTGCGCTCCACGGCCGCACTCTTCTCGGCCTCGAGCAGCGCTTGCTTAAGGGTCGCCACCTCAGACGTGGCCCCTGCAATAGCCATGTCAATCCTGTCATTTTTTTCAATTGCACCTTTTTTTATATACATATTCAAACAGGGTATTTCTTACCTTCCTTCTCCTCGAGTTGCTTCTTGGCACGCCCGAGCTCTTGCTCGGACTTCTCGAGACTCTGCTTCAGCATGTCCACTTCCGCAGTCAGTGCGGCGGACGCTAGCAGAGAAGCCTGCATACGCATATTGACTCCTTTTGTTAGACTCCTGCGAATTCTTTGATCCTCTATTTGGCTTTTCTTCCCGAACGCCCAACAGAGCATCAGGGGCTACTGTCTATGCGGTAACATTATTTGAACATTCTTTACTTACCTCAAAGCCTGTTAAAAGGCTTGTACAAGCTTCAGTCAGTCCGCTTTTGGTAGACTCAACCTTCTGGATCACCGCACTCATAATAGTGCGGTGCCCCTGTCGATGGAGGCACCTTGGAGCGCCTCCAACATATTGTCCGGCGCCTCCGGTTGGACGGAGGTCACCGGCACGGTAGGCTTGCTCCTCTTGGAAGGAGATCGCCCGCCGGACTCTGGAACCCTTGAAGATTCCGGAGCTATGTCCGGCCTTAAGCCGGACTTGGAGCCCTGGGGGGGTTTTCATCCCCTCTACTCCTGGAGTCCGGGAGGTCGCCTTGCGGCGCCTCCAGGACCGCCTCCTCCCGGCTTGGAACCTGTTGGGACAGCACTTCGGTGTCGTCCGCATGGCAGGGGGATGAAGCCGTCGGAAGCGAGTTCACCTCTGACGAGTCCAGTGAGCCGCTCGATGATGCGTCGAGCCGGTCCTTGGGTGGGCTGCTAAACATATTCGACATAAGGAAAAGCTGTGCGAAAAATGAATACTATGAATTACCCTGGTATCCGGACACTTACGATTTCGCCAGGGGCTTGGCCCTGGGCTGCCACTCCTCTTCGTCGCCGGCGGCGTCGGTGGAGCAGTCCGGAGGAAGGGTTTTCCCCTTCTTGGACCCTCCGGCCTCCTCGGAGAGGGTGGCCTTCCTTTTCTTCTCTCCTCCCGCTGGAGAGGGAGAGGTCTCTTCTTCTTCCTCCTCGTCTTCATGAGAGGAAGGTGCTTCGGGACCGTCGGATGACGAATCCGACACCTCCTGGCGCCGGGCAATCTTTGGAGTCCCCGTGGCCCTTTTCGTGGCCTTCTTCTCCGGCACCACATAGGGCGCCGGAACCAGCAGCTTCGCCAAGCGAGCGTCCGCTGGGCCTTCGGGTAGAGGAGCCGGACAGTTGATCTGTCCGGACGTCGCCACCCAATCCTATCAAAAATAAGGGAACTCAGATCCCGCATAGAGTCAAACTATGAAAAACTGATAACCTGTAAAAGGACAAAAACGGCTTACCGCATGAGCGTGATGCTGAGTACTGAATCCGCAATCCTCGGCAGCGGATGCGGGAGCCTCGGCGCCCTTGAAAAGCACCCTATAGGCATCTTCGTACGTTGTGTCAAAGAGCCTGTTTAGAGTTTGATGCTGCGCCGGGTCGAACTCCCACAGGTTGAAGGCCCGTCGTTGACACGGGAGGATCAGGCGGATGAGCATAACCTGGACTATGTTGACAAGCTTGAGCTTCTTGTTCACCAGGGTTTGGATGCATGTTTGGAGTCCGGTCAGCTCTCCTTTTTTACCCCACAACAGGCCGGTCTCCTTCCAGGAGGTGAGCCGCGTAGGGGGTCCGGACCGAAACTCGGGGGCTGTGACCCCTTCGGGGTCGCATGGCTCGGTGATGTAAAACCATCCCGACTGCCACCCCTTCAGGGTCTCCACAAAGGAGCCCTCGAGCCACAGGACGTTGGCCATCTTGCCAACCATGGCACCGCCGCACTCTGCCTGGCTGCCGCGCACCACCTTCGGCTTGACATTGAAGGTCTTTAGCCATAAGCCGAAATGAGGGCGGATACGGAGGAAAGCCTCGCACACGAAGATAAACGCCGAGATGTTGAGGATGAAGTTCGGGGCCAGATTGTGGAAATCCAGGCCGTAGTAGAACATGAGCCCCCGGACAAATGGATGCAGAGGGAAGCCCAGTCCCCGGAGGAAATGGGGGAGAAATACCACCCTCTCATGGGGCCTAGGAGTGGGGATGAGTTGCCCCTTCTCGGGAAGTCGGTGCGCGATGTCGCTGGCCAGATATCCGGCCTTCCTCAGCTTTTTTATGTGTCCCTCCGTGACGGAGGAAACCATCCACTTGCCTCCCGCTCCGGACATGACTGGAGAAGGTCGAGGTGGTAGTGCGGACTTGGGCGCTGGAGCTCGAGTGTGCAAGAATGGATAGGCAAAGGAGGAAGAAGGCGTGGGTGAAAAGGTGGATCCTTACCCCCTTATATGGGTGGGCGCGACTACATGCCCTCACCAGCCTGGTAAAACTTGCTTATCTCCAAGCGCCGTAATCAAAGGCACGGTTGGGTTACCCACGCCCATATTGATGAGAATCCCGGAATAAAGGGACACGATCTCTGCTTTGACAAGACGTGCCAAGGAAACCGCCTCGCATAACGCGCTGAGGTGGGATAATGAAACGATTTGGATAAAGGCTTGGCCGTGGCGTGTCGCACCACGGAATACGTCAGTAGATTAGATTTGTGTTAATATTATTATTCTCTTTATGGCAATATGTGGAAACTTATTTTGCAGCGAAGGACACTATCTTTGTGTTCAAAATCTTCTATGAAGTGCTTGTAGGAGGAACCCGCCTTGCAATGCCGAAGACAATTTGCGCGCCGGACTCGTCCTCATTGAAGCCTGGTTCAGGGGCTACTGAGGGAGTCCTGGATTAGGGGGTGTTCGGATAGCCGAATTATACCTTCATCCGGACTCCTGGACTATGAACATACAAGATTGAAGACTCCGTCCCGTGTCCGGAAGGGATTTTCCTTAGCGTGGAAGGCAAGCTTGGCGATACGGATGTTCAGATCTCCTACCATTGTAACCGACTCTATGTAACCCTAACCCTATCTGGTGTCTATATAAACCGAAGGGTTCTAGTCTGTAGGACAACATACACATCAACAATCATACCATAGGCTAGCTTCTAGGGTTTAGCCTCTCTGATATCGTGGTAGATCAACTCTTGTATTACCCATATCATCAATATTAATCAAGCAGGACGTAGGGTTTTACCTCCATCGAGAGGGCCCGAACCTGGGTAAAAATTCGTGTCCCCTGCCTCATGTTACCATCCGGCCTAGACGCATAGTTCGGGACCCCCTACCCGAGATCCGCCGGTTTTGACACCGACAACGGGTGTAAGCCAGATTTACACACGCAATACACTTAGGTTGACTTGACGAGCCTAGCATGTACAGACATGGCCTCGGAACACGGAAGACCGAAAGGTCGAACATGAGTCGTATAGAAGATACGATCAACATGAAAATGTTCACCGATGATGACTAGTCCGTCTCACATGATGATCGGATGCGACCTAGTTGACTCGGATCATGTATCACTTAGATGACTAGAGGGATGTCTATCTGAGTGGGAGTTCATTAAATAATTTGATTAGATGAACTTAATTGTCATGAACATAGTCTAAAAATCTTTGCAATATGTCTTGTAGATCAAATGGCCCACGCTAATGTTGCCCTCAACTTCAACGCATTCCTAGAGAAAACCAAGATGAAAGACGATGGCAGCAACTACACGGACTGGGTCCGTAACCTGAGGATTATCCTCATAGCTGCCAGGAAAGCATATGTCCTTGATGCACCGCTAGGTAAAGCACCTATTTTCCCAGCAGAACAAGACGTTATGAACGCTTGGCAGACGCGTAGTGATGATTACTCCCTGGTTCAGTGCGGCATGCTTTACATCTTAGAACCGGGGCTCCAAAAGCGTTTTGAGCAACACGGAGCATATGAGATGTTCCAAGAGCTGAAAATGGTTTTCCAAGCTCATGCCCGGGTCGAGAGATATGAAGTCTCCGACAAGTTCTACACTTGTAAGATGGAGGAGAATAGTTCCGTCAGCGAGCACATACTCAAAATGTCTGGGTTACACAACCGCTTGTCTCAGCTGGGAGTTAATCTCCCAGATGATGCGGTCGTTGACAGAATCCTTCAGTCGCTCCCACCTAGCTACAAGAGCTTTGTGATGAACTTCAATATGCAGGGGATGGAAAAGACCATTCCTGAGGTATATTCAATGCTGAAATCAACGGAGGTGGAAATCAAAAAGGAACATCAAGTGTTGATGGTGAATAAAACCACTAAGTTCAAGAAAGGCAAGGGTAAAAAGAACTTCAAGAAGGACGGCAAGGGAGTTGCCGCGCCCGGTAAGCAAGCTGCCGGGAAGAAGCCAAAGAATGGACCCAAGCCTGAGACTGAGTGCTTTTATTGCAAGGGAAATGGTCACTGGAAGCGGAACTGCCCCAAGTACTTAGCGGATAAGAAGGCCGACAATGCCAAAGGTATATGTGACATACATGTTATTGATGTGTACCTAACCAGTGCTCGTAGTAGCTCCTGGGTATTTGATACCGGTGCAGTTGCTCATATTTGTAACTCAAAACAGGAACTGCGGAATAAACGGAGACTAGCAAAGGACGAGGTGACGATGCGCGTCAGGAATGGTTCCAAGGTTGATGTGATCGCCGTCGGCACGCTACCTCTATATTTACCTATGGGATTAGTATTAAACCTCAATAATTGTTATTTAGTACCAGCTTTGAGCATGAACATTGTATCTGGATCTCGTTTAATGCAAGATGGCTACTCATTTAAATCTAAGAATAATGGTTGTTCTATTTATATGAGAGACATGTTTTATGGTCATGCCCCGCTTGTCAATGGTTTATCCTTGTTTAATCTCGAACGTGATGTTACACATATTCATAGTGTGAATGCCAAAAGATGTAAGGTTGATAATGATAGTCCCACATACTTGTGGCACTGCCGCCTTGGTCACATTGGTGTCAAACGCATGAAGAAACTCCATGCAGATGGACTTTTGGAGTCACTTGACTATGAATCATTTGACACGTGCGAACCATGCCTCATGGGCAAAATGACCAAGACTCCATTCTCCGGAACAATGAGTGAGCAACCAACTTGTTGAAAATCATACATACTGATGTGTGCGGTCCAATGAGTGTTGAGGCTCACGGTGGCTATCGTTATGTTCTCACCCTCACTGATGACTTGAGTAGATATGTGTATGTCTACTTAATGAAACACAGGTCTGAGACCTTTGAAAAGTTCAAGGAATTTCAGAGTGAGGTTGAGAATCAACGTGACAGGAAAATCAAGTTCTTACGATCAGATCGTGGGGGAGAATATTTGAGTCACGAATTTGGCATGCACTTAAGGAAAGGCGGAATTGTTTCACAACTCGCGCCACCTGGAACACCTCAGCGTAATGGTGTGTCCAAACATCGTAATCGCACTCTATTGGATATGGTACGATCTATGATGTCTCTTACCGATCTACCGCTGTCATTTTGGGGTTATGCTATAGAGACTGCCGCATTCACTTTAAATAGGGCTCCGTCAAAATCCGTTGAGACGACACCGTATGAATTGTGGTTTGGTAAGAAACCTAAGCTGTCGTTTCTGACAGTTTGGGGATGCGACGCTTATGTTAAGAAACTTCAACCTGAAAAGCTCGAACCCAAATCGGAAAAATGCGTCTTCATAGGATACCCTAAAGAAACTATTGGGTATACCTTCTACCTTAGATCCGAAGGCAAGATCTTTGTTGCCAAGAATGGATCCTTTCTAGAGAAAGAGTTTCTCTCGAAAGAAGTAAGTGGGAGGAAAGTAGAACTTGATGAAGTATTGCCTCTTGAACCGGAGAGTGGCGCAGCTCAAGAAAATGTTTCTGAGGTGCCTGCACCGACTAGAGAGGAAGTTAATGATGATGATCATGAAACTTCAGATCAAGTTGCTACTGAACTTCGTAGGTCCACAAGGACACGTTCTACACCAGAGTGGTTCGGCAACCCTGTCCTGGAAATCATGTTGTTAGACAATGGTGAACCTTCGAACTATGAAGAAGCGATGGCGGGCCTAGATTCCGACAAATGGCTGGAAGCCATGAAATCCGAGATAGGATCTGTGTATGAAAATAAGTATGGACTTTGACTGACTTGCCCGATGATCGGCGAGCCATAGAAAATAAATGGATCTTTAAGAAGAGGACAGACGCGGATGGTAATGCGACCATCTATAAGGCTCCGCTTGTCGCTAAGGGTTATCGACAAGTTCAAGGGGTTGACTACGATGAGACTTTCTCACCCGTAGCGAAGCTGAAGTCCGTCCGAATCATGTTAGCAATTGCCGCATTCTATGATTATGAGATATGGCAAATGGACGTCAAAACAGCATTCCTTAATGGTTTCCTTAAGGAATAATTGTATATGATGCAGCCGGAAGGTTTTGTCGATCGTAAGAATGCTGACAAGGTGTGCAAGCTCCAACGCTCAATCTATGGGCTGTTGCAAGCCTCTCGGAGTTGGAACATTTGATTTGATGAGATGATCAAAGCGTTTGGGTATACGCAGACTTATGGAGAAGCCTGTGTTTACAAGAAAGTGAGTGGGAGCTCTGTAGCATTTCTCATATTATATGTGGATGACATACTATTGATGGGAAATGATATAGAATTCTTGGAAAGCATAAAGTCCTACTTGAACAAGTGTTTTTCAATGAAGGACCTTGGAGAAGTTGCTTATATATTAGGCATCAAGATCTATAGAGATAGATCGAGACGCCTCATTGGTCCTTCACAAAGTACGTACCTTGAGAAGATATTGAAGAAGTTCAATATGAATCAATCCAAGAAGGGGTTCTTGCCTGTATTGCAAGGTATAAGATTGAGCACGGCTCAATGCCCGACCACGGCAGAAGATAGAGAAAAGATGAGTGTCGTCCCCTATGGCTCGGACATTGGGTCTATTATGTATGCCATGCTGTGTACCAGACCTGGTGTAAACCTTGTCGTAAGTTTGGTAGGAAGGTACCAAAGTAATCCCGGCATGGAACACTGGACAGCGGTCAAGAATATCCTAAAGTACCTGAAAAGGACTAAGGATATGTTTCTTGTTTATGGAGGTGACGAAGAGCTCGTCGTAAAGGGTTACGTCGATGCTAGCTTCGACACAGATCTGGATGACTCCAAGTCACAAACCGGATACGTGTATATTTTGAATGGTGGGGCAGTCAGCTGGTGTAGTTGCAAGCAAAGCGTCGTGGCGGGATCTACATGTGAAGCAGAGTACATGGCAGCCTCGGAGGCAGCACAAGAAGCAATCTCGATGAAGGAGTTCATTACCGACCTAGGAGTTATTGCCAATGCGTCGGGCCCGATGACACTCTTCTGTGACAACACTGGAGCTATTGCCCTTGCCAAGGAGCCCAGGTTTCATAGGAAGACCATGCATATCAAGCGTCGCTTTTAACTCCATTCGTGAAAATGTTCAAAATGGAGACATAGATATTTGTAAAGTGCATACGGACCTGAATGTCCCAGATGTTGGGGAACGTTGCAGAAAACCAAAATTTTCCTACGGTTTCACCAAGATCCATCTAGGAGTTCATCTAGCAACGAGTGATCGTATTGCATCTACATACCTTTGTAGATCACGCGCGGAAGCGTTCAAAGAACGGGGATGAGGAAGGCGTACTCGACGTGATCCAAATCACCGGAGATCCTAGCGCCGAACGGACGGCACCTCCATGTTCAACACACGTACGGTCAGCGTAACGTCTCCTTCTTCTTGATCCAGCAAGGGGGAAGGAGAGGTTGAGGGAGATGGCTCCAGCAGCAGCATGACGGCGTGGTGTTGATGGAGATGCAGTACTCCGGCAGGGCTTCGCCAAGCACTATGGAGGAGGAGGATGTGTTGGAGAGGGAGAGGGAGGCACCAAAGATCAAGGTAAGAAGTCCTCCATCTCCCCACTATATATAGGAGGGCCAAGGGGGGGGCGCAGGCCCTAGGAGATCTAATCTCCTAGGGGGGTGCGGCCAAGGGGAGGAATCCCTCCTCCCCAAGGCACCTAGGGGTGCCTTCCCCCTTTGGGACTCTTCCCTCCTTGAAACCCTAGGCGCATGGGCCTCTTGGGGCTGGTGCCCTTGGCCGATGTAGGCCAAGGCGCACCCCCTACAGCCCATGTGGCCCCCTGGGACAGGTGCCCCACCCGGTGAACCCCCGGGACCCTTCCGGTGGTCCCGGTACAATACCGGTGACCCCGAAACTTGTCCCGATGCCCGAAATAGCACTTCCTATATATAATTCTTTACCTCTGGACCATTCCGGAACTCCTCGTGACGTCCGGGATCTCATCCGGGACTCCGAACAACATTCGGGTTACTGCATATACATATCCCTACAACCCTAGCGTCACCGAACCTTAAGTGTGTAGACCCTACGGGTTCGGGAGACATGTAGACATGACCAAGATCATTCTCCGGTCAATAACCAACAGCGGGATCTGGATACCCATGTTGGCTCCCACATGCTCCTCGATGATCTTATCGGATGAACCACAATGGCGAGGATTCAATCAACCCCGTATACAATTCCCTTTGTCAATCGGTATGTTACTTGCCCGAGATCCGATCGTCGGTATCCCAATACCTCGTTCAATATCGTTACCGGCAAGTCACTTTATTCGTACCGTAATGCATGATCCCGTGACCAGACACTTGGTCACTTTGAGCTCATTATGATGATGCATTACCGAGTGGGCCCAGTGATACCTCTCCGTCATACGGAGTGACAAATCCCAGTCTTGATCCGTGTCAACCCAACAGACACTTTCAGAGATACCCGTAGTATACCTTTATAGTCACCCAGTTACGTTGTGACGTTTGGCACACCCAAAGCACTCCTATGGTATCCGGGAATTACACGATCTCATGGTCTAAGGAAAAGATACTTGACATTGGAAAACTCTAGCAAACGAACTATACGATCTTGTGCTATGTTTAGGATTGGGTCTTGTCCATCACATCATTCTCCTAATGATGTGATCCCGTTATCAATGACATCCAATGTCCATAGTCAGGAAACCGTGACTATCTGTTGATCAACGAGCTAGTCAACTAGAGGCTTACTAGGGACATGTTGGTGTCTATTATTCACACATGTATTACGATTTCCGGATAACACAATTATAGCATGAATAAAGACAATTATCATGAACAAGGAAATATAATAATAATCCTTTTATTATTGCCTCTAGGGCATATTTCCAACAGTCTCCCACTTGCACTAGAGTCAATAATCTAGTTACATTGTGATGAATCGAACACCCATGGAATTCTGGTGTTGATCATGTTTTGCTCTAGGGAGAGGTTTAGTCAACGGATCTGCTACATTCAGGTCCGTATGTACTTTACAAATATCTATGTCTCCATCTTGAACATTTTCACGAATGGAGTTGAAGCGACGCTTGATGTGCCTGGTCTTCTTGTGAAACCTGGGCTCCTTGGCAAGTGCAATAGCTCCAGTGTTGTCACAGAAGAGTTTGATTGGCCCCGACGCATTGGGTATGACTCCTAGGTCGGTGATGAACTCCTTCACCCAAATTGCTTCATGCGCTGCCTCCGAGGCTGCCATGTACTCCACTTCACATGTAGATCCCGCCACGACGCTCTGCTTGCAACTGCACCAGCTTACTGCCCCACCATTCAAAATATACACGTATCCGGTTTGTGACTTAGAGTCATCCAGATCTGTGTCGAAGCTAGCGTCGACGTAACCCTTTACGACGAGCTCTTCGTCACCTCCATAAACGAGAAACATTTCCTTAGTCCTTTTCAGGTACTTCAGGATATTCTTGACCGTTGTCCAGTGTTCCTTGCCGGGATTACTTTGGTACCTTCCTACCAAACTTACGGCAAGGTTTACATCAGGTCTGGTACACAGCATGGCATACATAATAGAACCTATGGCTAAGGCATAGGGGATGACACTCATCTCTTCTATATCTTTTGTCGTGGTCGGACATTGAGCTGAGCTCAATTTCACACCTTGCAACACAGGCAAGAACCCCTTCTTAGACTGATCCATATTGAACTTCTTCAATATCTTATCAAGGTATGTGCTTTGTGAAAGACCTATGAGGCGTCTTGATCTATCTCTGTAGATCTTGATGCCTAATATATAAGCAGCTTCTCCAAGGTCCTTCATTGAAAAACTCTTATTCAAGTAGGCCTTAGTGCTGTCCAAGAGTTCTATATCATTTCCCATCAAAAGTATGTCATCTACATATAATATGAGAAATGCTACAGAGCTCCCACTCACTTTCTTGTAAACACAGGCTTCTCCATAAGTCTGCGTAAACCCAAACGCTTTGATCATCTCATCAAAGCGAATGTTCCAACTCCGAGATGCTTGCACCAGCCCATAAATCGAGCGTTGGAGCTTGCACACCTTGTCAGCATACTTAGGATCGACAAAACCTTCCGGCTGCATCATATACAATTCTTCCTTAAGGAAACCATTAAGGAATGCCGTTTTGACGTCCATTTGCCATATTTCATAATCATAGAATGCGGCTATCGCTAACATGATTCGGACGGACTTCAGCTTCGCTACCGGTGAGAAAGTCTCATCGTAGTCAACCCCTTGAACTTGTCGATAACCCTTAGCGACAAGCCGAGCTTTATAGATGGTCACATTACCATCCGCGTATGTCTTCTTCTTAAAGATCCATTTATTTTCTATGGCTCGCCGCTCAACGGGCAAGTCAGTCAAAGTCCATACTTCGTTTTCATACATGGATCCTATCTCGGATTTCATGGCTTCTAGCCATTTGTCGGAATACGGGCCCGCCATCGCTTCTTCATAGTTCGAAGGTTCACCATTGTCTAACAACATGATTTCCAAGACAGGGTTGCCGTACCACTCTAGTGCGGAACGTGTCCTTGTGGACCTTCGAATTTCAGTAGGAGCTTGATCAGAAGTATCTTGATCATCATCAATAACTTCCTCTCTAGTCGGTGCAGGCACCTCAGGAACATTTTCTTGAGTTGCGCCTTTTTCCGGTTCAAGAGGTAATACTTCATCAAGTTCTACCTTTCTCCCACTTACTTCTTTCGAGAGAAACTCCTTCTCTAGAAAGGATCCATTCTTGGCAACAAAGATCTTGCCTTCAGATCTGAGGTAGAAGGTATACCCAACAGTTTCTTTAGGGTATCCTATGAAGACGCATTTTTCCGACTTGGGTTCGAGCTTTTTAGGTTGAAGTTTCTTGACATAAGCATCGCATCCCCAAACTTTTAGAAACGACAGCTTAGGTTTCTTCCCAAACCATAATTCATACAGTGTCGTCTCAACGGATTTCGACGAAGCCCTATTTAAAGTGAATGCGGCAGTCTCTAAAGCATAGCCCCAAAAAGATAGCGGTAAATCGGCAAGAGACATCATAGATCGCACCATATCTAATAGAGTGCGATTACGACGTTCGGACACACCATTACGCTGAGGTGTTCCAGGCGGCGTGAGCTGTGAAACTATTCCACATTTTCTTAAGTGTGTGCCAAACTCGTGACTCAAGTATTCTCCTCCACGATCTGATCATAGGAACTTGATTTTTTTGTCACGTTGATTCTCAACCTCACTCTGAAATTCCTTGAACTTTTCAAAGGTCTCAGACTTGTGTTTCATTAAGTAGACATACCCATATCTACTTAAGTCATCAGTGAGGGTGAGAACATAACGATAGCCACCGCGAGCCTCAACACTCATTGGACCGCACACATCAGTATGTATGATTTCCAATAAGTTGGTTGCTCGCTCCATTGTTCCTGAGAATGGAGTCTTGGTCATTTTACCCATGAGGCATGGTTCGCACGTGTCAAATTATTCATAATCAAGAGACTCTAAAAGTCCATCAGCATGGAGCTTCTTCATGCGTTTGACACCTATGTGACCAAGGCGGCAGTGCCACAAGTATGTGGGACTATCATTATCAATCTTACATCTTTTGGTATTCACACTATGAATATGTGTAGCATTACGCTCGAGATTCATTAAGAATAAACCATTTACCATCGGAGCATGACCATAAAACATATCTCTCATATAAATAGAACAACCATTATTCTTGGATTTAAATGAGTAGCCATCTCAAATTAAACGAAATCCTGATACAATGTTCATGCTCAAACTTGGCACTAAATAACAATTATTGAGGTTTAAAACTAATCCCGTAGGTAACTAATCCCGTAGGTAAATGAAGAGGCAGCGTGGCGATCACATCGACCTTGGAACCATTCCCGACGTGCATCGTCACCTCGTCCTTCGCTAGTCTCCGCTTATTCCGCAGCTCCTGCTTTGAGTTACAAATGTGAGCAACTGCACCGGTATCAAATACCCAGGAGCTACTACGAGTACTGGTAAGGTACACATCAATTACGTGTATATCACATATACCTTTTGTTTTGCCGGCCTTCTTGTCCGCTAAGTATTTGGGGCAGTTCTGCTTCCAGTGACCACTTTCCTTGCAATAAAAGCACTCAGTCTCGGGCTTGGGTCCATTCTTTGGCTTCTTCCCGGCAGCTTGCTTACCGGGCGCAGCAACTCCCTTGCCGTCTTTCTTGAAGGTTTTCTTACCCTTGCCCTTCTTGAACTTAGTGGTTTTATTCACCATCAACACTTGATGTTCCTTTTTAACTTCTACCTCTGCTGATTTCAGCATTGCAAATACTTCAGGAATGGTCTTTTCCATCCCCTGCATATTGAAGTTCATCACAAAGCTCTTGTAGCTCGGTGGAAGCGACTAGAGGATTCTGTCAATGACCGCGTCATCCGGGAGATTAACTCCCAGCTGAGTCAAGCGGTTATGTAACCCAGACATAGTGAGTATGTGCTCACTGACAGAACTGTTTTCCTCCATCTTACAGCTGAAGAATTTGTCGGAGACTTCATATCTCTCGACCCGGGCATGAGCTTGGAAAACCATTTTCAGCTCTTCGAACATCTCATATGCTCTGTGTCTCTCAAAACGTTTTTGGAGCCCCGGCTCTAAGCTGTAAAGCATGCCGCACTGAACGAGGGAGTAGTCATCGGTACGTGCCTGTCAAGCGTTCATAACGTCTTGTTCTACAGGGAGAACAGGTGCGTCACCTAGCGGTGCTTGTAGGACATAATCTTTCTTGGCAGCTATGAGGATGATCCTCAGGTTCCGTACCCAGTCCGTGTAGTTGCTACCATCGTCTTTCAGCTTGGTTTTCTCTAGGAACGCGTTGAAGATGAGGACTACGTTGGCCATTTGATCTACAAGACATATTGTAAAGATTTTAGACTAAGTTCATGATAATTAGGTTCATCTAATCAAATTATTCAATGAACTCCCACTTAGATAGACATCCCTCCAGTCATCTAAGTATAACATGATCCGAGTTAACTAGGTCGTGTCCGATCATCACGTGAGACGGACTAGTCAACGTCGGTGAACATCTTCATGTTGATCGTATCTTCTATACGACTCATGCTCGACCTTTCGGTCTTCTGTGTTCCGAGGCCATGTCTGTACATGCTAGGCTCGTCAAGTCAACCTAAGTGTTTTGCATGTGTAAATCTGTCTTACACCCGTTGTATGTGAACATTAGAATCTATCACACCCGATCATCACGTGGTGCTTCAAAACAACGAACTGCCGCAACGGTGCACAGTTAGGGGGAACACTTTCTTGAAATTATTATGAGGGATCATCTTATTTACTACCGTCGTTCTAAGCAAACAAGATGCAAAAACATGATAAACATCACATGCAATCAAATAATAATAGTGACATGATATGGCCAATATCACATAGCTCCTTTGATCTCCATCTTGGGGCTCCATGATCATCTTGTCACCGGCATGACACCATGATCTCCATCATCATGATCTCCATCATCGTGTCTCCATGAAGTTGCTCACCAACTATTACTTCTACTACTATGGCTAACGCGTTTAGCAATAAAGTAAAGTAATTTACATGGCGTTTCTCAATGACACGCAGGTCATACAAAAAATATAGACAACTCCTATGGCTCCTGCCGGTTGTCATACTCATCGACATGCAAGTCGTGATTCCTATTACAATATCATGAACATCTCATACATCACATATAGATCATTCATCATTCATCACAACTTAGGACATATCATATCACAAAGCACTTGCTGCAAAAACAAGTTAGACGTCCTCTAATTGTTGTTGCAAGTTTTACGTGGCTGAAGTAGGGTTCTAGCAAGAACGTTTTATTCCCTACGTGAAAGCCACAACGTGATTTGTCAACTTCTATTTACCCTTCATAAGGACCCTTTTCATCGAATCCGCTCCGACTAAAGTGGGAGAGACAGACACCCACCAGCCACCTTATGCAACTTGTGCATGTTAGTCGGTGGAACCGGTCTCACGTAAGCGTACGTGTAAGGTTGGTCCGGGCCGCTTCATCCCACAATACCGTTGAAGCAAGATAAGACTAGTAGCGGCAAAAAAGTTGACAACATCAACGCCCACCACAAATTGTGTTCTACTCGTGCAAGAGAACTACGCATAGACCTAGCTCATGATGCCACTATTGGGGAACGTTGCAGAAAACAAAAAATTTCCTACGGTTTCACCAAGATCCATCTAGGAGTTCATCTAGCAACGAGTGATCGGATTGCATCTACATACCTTTGTAGATCACGCGCAGAAGCGTTCAAAGAACGGGGATGAGGAAGGCGTACTCGACGTGATCCAAAGCACCGGAGATCCTAGCGCCGAACGGACGGCACCTCCGCGTTCAACACACGTACGGTCAGCGTAACGTCTCCTTCTTCTTGATCCAGCAAGGGGGAAGGAGAGGTTGAGGGAGATGGCTCCAGCAGCAGCACGACGGCGTGGTGTTGATGGAGCTGCAGTACTCCGGCAGGGCTTCGCCAAGCACTATGGAGGAGGAGGATGTGTTGGAGAGGGAGAGGGAGGCACCAAAGATCAAGGTAAGAAGTCCTCCATCTCCCCACTATATATAGGAGGGCCAAGGGGGGGGCGCCGACCCTAGGAGATCCAATCTCCTAGGGGGGTGCGGCCAAGGGGAGGAATCCCTCCTCCCCAAGGCACCTAGGGGTGCCTTCCCCCTTTGGGACTCTTCCCTCCTTGAAACCCTAGGCGCATGGGCCTCTTGGGGCTGGTGCCCTTGGCCCATGTAGGCCAAGGCGCACCCCCTACAGCCCATGTGGCCCCCCGGGACAGGTGGCCCCACCCGGTGGACCCCCGGGACCCTTCCGGTGGTCCCGGTACAATACCGGTGACCCCGAAACTTGTCCCGATGCCCGAAATAGCACTTCCTATATATAATTCTTTACCTCCGGACCATTCCGGAACTCCTCGTGACGTCCGGGATCTCATCCGGGACTCCGAACAACATTCGGGTTACTGCATATACATATCCCTACAACCCTAGCGTCACCGAACCTTAAGTGTGTAGACCCTACGGGTTCGGGAGACATGTAGACATGACCAAGATCATTCTCCGGTCAATAACCAACAGCGGGATCTGGATACCCATGTTGGCTCCCACATGCTCCTCAATGATCTTATCAGATGAACCACGATGTCGAGGATTCAATCAACCCCGTATACAATTCCCTTTGTCAATCGGTATGTTACTTGCCCGAGATCCGATCGTCGGTATCCCAATACCTCGTTCAATCTCGTTACCGGCAAGTCACTTTACTCGTACCGTAATGCATGATCCCGTGACCAGACACTTGGTCACTTTGAGCTCATTATGATGATGCATTACCGAGTGGGCCCAGTGATACCTCTCCGTCATACAGAGTGACAAATCCCAGTCTTGATCCGTGTCAACCCAACAGACACTTTCGGAGATACCCGTAGTATACCTTTATAGTCACCCAGTTACGTTGTGATGTTTGGCACACCCAAAGCACTCCTACGGTATCCGGGAGTTACACGATCTCATGGTCTAAGGAAAATATACTTGACATTGGAAAACTCTAGCAAACGAACTATACGATCTTGTGCTATGTTTAGGATTGGGTCTTGTCCATCACATCATTCTCCTAATGATGTGATCCCGTTATCAATGACATCCAATGTCCATAGTCAGGAAACCGTGACTATCTGTTGATCAACGAGCTAGTCAACTAGAGGCTTACTAGGGACATGTTGGTGTCTATTATTCACACATGTATTACGATTTCCGGATAACACAATTATAGCATGAATAAAGACAATTATCATGAACAAGGAAATATAATAATAATCCTTTTATTATTGCCTCTAGGGCATATTTCCAACACCAGATTCGTTGACTAAACCTCTTCCTCGAGCAAAACATGATCAACACCAGAACTCTATGGGTGTTCGATTCATCACAATGTAACTAGATTATTGACTCTAGTGCAAGTGGGAGACTGTTGGAAATATGCCCTAGAGGCAATAATAAAATGGTTATTATTATATTTCCTTGTTCATGATAATTGTCTATTGTTCATGCTATAATTGTATTATCCGGGAATCGTATTACATGTGTGAATACATAGACCACAGCATGTCCCTAGTGAGCCTCTAGTTAACTAGCTCGTTGATCAATAGATGGTTACGGTTTCCTGACCATGGACATTGGATGTCATTGATAACGGGATGTGATGGACAAGACCCAATCCTAAGCAGAGCACAAGATCGTGTAGTTCGTCTCCTAAAGCTTTTCTAATGTCAAGTATCTTTTCCTTAGACCATGAGATTGTGCAACTCCCGAATACTGTAGGAATACTTTGGGTGTGCCAAACGTCACAACGTAACTGGGTGACTATAAAGGTGCACTACGGGTATCTCTAAAAGTGTCTCTTGGGTTGGCACGGATCGAGACTGGGATTTGTCACTCCGTATGACGGAGAGGTATCTCTGGGCCCACTCGGTAAGACATCATCATAATGAGCTCAATGTGACTAAGGGTTGGTCACGGGATGATGTGTTATGCAACGAGTAAAGTGACTTGCCGGTAACGAGATTGAACAAGGTATTGGGATACTGACGATCGAATCTCGGGCAAGTAACGTACCGATTGACAAAGGGAATTGTATACGGGATTGCTTGAATCCTCGACATCGTGGTTCATCCGATGAGATCATCGTGGAACATGTGGGAGCCAACATGGGTATCCAGATCCCGCTGTTGGTTATTGGCCGGAGAGTTGTCTCAGTCATGTCTGCATGGTTCCCGAACCCGTAGGGTCTACACACTTAAGGTTCGATGACGCTAGGGTTATTAGGAAGATTTCTATGTGATTACCGAATGTTATTCGGAGTCCCGGATGAGATCCCGTACGTCACGAGGAGTTCAGGAATAGTCCGGTGGTGAAGATTTATATATGGGAAGTCATCATACGGTCACTGGAAATATTCGGGGGTATACCGGTATTGTACCGGGACCACCGGAGGGGTTCCGGGGGTCCACCGGGAGGGTCCACCTGCCCCAGAGGGCCTTATGGGCTGTAGGTGGAAGGGAACCAGCCCCTAGTGGGCTGGGCGCCATTCCCCCCTAGGGCCCATGCGCCTAGGGTTTGCGGGGAACCCTAAAGGGGGGCGCCCCCCTTGCTTGGGGGGCAAGCCCCCTCCCCCTTGGCCGCCGCCCCCCCTCTAGATCTCATCTAGAGGGGCCGGCCCCCTTCTCCCTATAAATAGAGGGGCGAGGGGAGGGCTGCAGCACCACATCCAAGGCGCAGCCCCTCCCCTCCCCAACACCTCTCCTCCTCCGCGTGAGCTTGGCGAAGCCCTGCCGGAGAACTACCACTCCATCACCACCACGCCGTTGTGCTGCTGCTGGAGCCTTCTTCCTCAACCTCTCCCTCCTCCTTGCTGGATCAAGGTGCGGGAGACGTCACCGGGTTGCACGTGTGTTGAACGCGGAGGCGCCGTTGTTCGGTGCTTAAATCGGATTCGACCGCGATCTGAATCGCTACGTGTACGACTCCTCCAACCGCGTTCTTGCAACGCTTCCGACTCGCGATCTTCAAGGGTATGAAGATGCACTCCCCTCTCGTTGCTAGTTACTCCATAGATTGATCTTGGTGATGCGTAGAAATTTTTTAATTTCTGCAACGATCCCCAAGAAACACGTGCATATATGAACTTGTCATAACTTTCGCGCCCAAGCTCCAATTTAGGTTGTTCTTATTTTCTTGGAGAGGCAACGCAATGGTGAACTCCAATGCTCAAATTGACCGCGCGCATCCTTCGGTGTGTTCAAGTCATCCTTTGGGATTATGTCATTTTTGAGAGTCCAACATCGGAGCAAGCTGGTCAGTCTGCTTCCACGAGCTTCTTTGCAATAAGAGAATGATATTTGATTGCACTTGGGTCCGTGTGAAAAATGCCAATAGAGGACGAGCTCCTTGAGCTCGTCTTCAAAATATCATTTTCTACAACCCGCTCAGAAAAATCATTTTTTTATGAACATACATACACATGTATAACATGTATGCAAAATTTCATAACATTATGCTTTCATATGTGGCGTACAAAAAATAACAACAAATACATATTTACAAAATGGGCTGACTTTTTTATTGTTGGGCTGGAATTTTTTACAGCCTATATACATCACAATGTTTTCAAACTAATTTTCACACGGTCGTGCTGAACACATGTAAGTTTCCAAGGAGCCCGTCCTCCAAAGTTTGAAACTAATAGATGTGCCTTTTGAATTTTGTGAAAATAGCGGCCTCCAACGAGCCCGTCCTTCAAAAATCCGCACTCCGGGTCTGTGGCCCTTTTCCTCCAAATTCCAAGCGGTTGAGCTTTAAGTTCGTGTAAAGTGACATACGTAGGGTACGTGGGTTGCAGATGCTGGCACATTCTGCAGCATCGGCCGTAAAACTGCCCGTGATGTACCGATCTAGGAGCATGATGACCAGCTGTCCACCTGACCCGGGGCTTGATGGAACAGTGGTACGAAGCATAGGACACAGTACGCGACCGACCATATCTCCTCGGGATGCACGCAGCGTATTGCATCTTTTTGGGCAGAGGCCTGCAGGCTGCAGCAGCTGTACACACCCACCCATTGCTTGCCCGCTGGCCTGGGTCTGGGTGGATCGCCGACCGACCCTGATCGCCTTGCTGTTTTGGTTTGTCTACTTGCTCGGTGGCGCGCTTTGCCCGCCTAAGCCTAGCGCCTAGTGGCATCCTCTCTCCGGCCGGCCCTCGCCACCGTACGTACGACGGCGTGCATGCATGGAGTACGTGCAACGACGCAGGCAGCTGGCCTGCTTCCTTTTTCTCGCTTCTTGCTTGGGGGCTCCTCGCAAGTGCGATCCTGCATGGGTCACACGTAATGCACGGGCCTCACACAGGCACAGCCATCATGGCCTTTCTTTCACCGCAACGGTGGAGCTAGCTTGATTAGGCGGCCCTCCTATGCTAGTTTGGTGCTGCGTCCCCTCTGTCCCTCTCCACCCACTCTGCCGCTTCTCTCCTTCCCGATCAAACATTGGTGCTAACAGCACGTCCATTTCTGTGTTCTCGTTCATTGATCTGGGGTTGGTGCCTGTTCGCCGCGCCAACATGCACATTTGCGCTATCCCGCCTTTTTGGCGGGCCAAAATGCCATCCATGGCCAACAGATTTCAGCCACTTTACTCTCTTGTTTGAAACTTTGGGTGCTACTTTACCATGCAGGTGTCCGCATCACAAGTCATATTTTTCCAGGGAGACAAACGTCCTCCCCAATCTGGTGGTTTCACGTCAAATTACGCCGTACGTGGCATCCACCCCGTCCGGAAAAGGACAAGTGCAGGTCGTATCATCCAGTCAAATGCAACAGATGCTCAGTTTCACCGACAATACAGTAGAGAAATCATGTGCGCTGCCATACATTGTAAATTAGAGTACTGCATGCAGAAGTCATGTGTGCCATCCATTGTAAACTGACTTACTCCCTCCGTTCCAAAATAGATAACCCCATTTTGTACTAACTTTGTACTAAAATATTTATTTTGGAACGGAGGGAGTATTAGCGACCCATAACTGCGAAGATCATCTTCATGATCATTCGATGCGCCTACCAAGAAAAGCAGGCATTTGGCAACGACGCAACAGAAGAGCGGCCTGACTGGATGATGAAGGCCGATATGGAGATTTGAGCGCACACCAGATGATATGACAAATGAAACAATGGGCAGACAACTGAGGGAAAAACAAGTTTTTACTTACTAGTCGGAATGAAATAAGGGTACTGATTAGGTACAGCCAAACTGCTACTAGAGACCTTATCTACTTGGTAATCTTTCCTCGTACCATGACAAACAGAACAAAATCAAACACTGGCACTAATCAATTCCTCCCTCACTTAATAATGGTAATATAATAGCAACATATAATATAAGCAACACACGAACTGCGGAACTGCGGTTAAGCCTTGGTTTTGGTTTTTATTGTGCTCCCGTCGACACCACCCTTGGAACCAGCTCTGTGAAGCCAAGTTGTAAAAGTGAAGCCCATCTGCACAACAAGGAGCGATTACATACTGAATCAAACTGACTTATTAATGTGTATGTACATTGACTTCTGAATTCTGAGATGGATACCTTGGTTAGTGACTCATACCACCATGAAGAGTCGAAGTGATAGAAAGGTCTAACACTTCAAACTTCTAGTTATTATCTTTCTGGTTGATCAGAACTCGAAGCTCCATTAGGAGGTGTGGACATGTTGCTCGTCGATCCATTCTCCGCTGGTGGAGGAATTCCCCACTTTCTCTCAGATTCCAACGGTTCCATGACATAAACGCTGCCATCGGTAAGGCCTAGAGCAAACTGATTTGCTTCCGAAGGATGTGCCGCAACCACAACTGGATGAACATTTGAACTATAAAAGAAACATGTCAGCAGTTTACTCACAATTCAACAAAACCAGTTTCTGAGTGGCAAATGTACTAATGACTTGCTTGTTAAAAGAATAGTTTTAAGGAAAGCAAACATGTGGGTGGCGAGGAAAAAAAAACTGTTCTATAGAACAGTTCTGTTGCAACTTTAGTTCAACAGAGCAACTAGTTTGTGGTTACACTACTGAGAGCCACAACGGCTTGCTGATCTTTAGATTCTTTATAACATATATTCTAAGTTTTCCTAAAAGCCTAATGATGTATTCCAATTCAGTTTGATACATGTAGCAATCCAAACCCATATACTTCTTTAAATATGGTAGTAAACTGGCAGGGTGATGCAAATACAGAACTTCCTCATGGAGACAATCCACAATCCAAATGCATTGAGAAAAAAAATCACTGCGAATTGAAACAATCTTTGTTCTATAATACCATACGATGGATTTTTATTCAGGTATATGTATCTTAAGGATTTAGTTGCTCAAGGCAACAAAAAATATAAATCTACCAAACAAGTATTAGCAATCTGTTAAGGACATGCACTTGCTAGTCTAAGCAGCACTTCAGATACCTCGAATCTGTTACTTCCCTTAGAAAGGTGTGTCATGTTATTGCACTGAACTAAAGTAATTGCATGAGAACAAATACCAATAATTCAAACACAGACCCTCTAAAATGAGGCCAACCAAGATCCTTTCAGAATAGCTACACAATTAACCCAGTAACTGAGACAGGTAGAAAACCCCACAGAGTCCCTGACAGAGTAAATTATGTTTGGTTTGAGCCTTATAGAATACCTGATATTTTGAGGAAGATAAGAAGCTGGAAGAATTCGGCATTGAAGTCTCAAACTTGATGCGCTAAATATGCAGACAGTGGCATCTAGAAAGCTTGCATAAATCAGTTGACTATCACATGAGAATGTAGCATGCGTTATTGGAGGAGCAGATGTCTCCCGAGGAGGCCACTGAAAGCAAAGTTAAGGAGAGTGAGCCACAAGACAACATTCATAGCAAGAAAGACTAAGCGTCAAATGATAATGAAAGAAATTTCACCTGCTTCACGGGTTCTAATTTTGAGGCATCATAGATGGCAATCTGGGTCTCATGGACAACAAGACAATGCTGTTGATCTTGGTGGAACTGAACTCGTGTGTCTAAGATGTTGGACGTTGGGCGACCAGATGGTATCTGCAAAAATCTGCTCCTTTGCCTCTCCCACCCATCAGTGTTCCAAACACATATCTACAACAGGAACAATCAGAAACTGAAGATGGAACAGAACTTGCTTGATAGACGTGATCTGACTAGATAGTTCAGTAAATAACCTGTGCATCAGCTCCAGAGGATACCAAAACATTTAACACATTCGAAAAGGCAAGACCTGTAATTTTCTTAGAGTGCCCTCTAAGTTTACTTTTGACCTGTACAAAAAACGAATACATCTTATCTGAGTGCACCTTGTTGACTACAGAAAAGAACAATGGTAATCATGTTATAGCAGGTGCTAATACCTCATCAATCCGAACGTTGTAAATTTGGATGGTTGAATCATCCATTCCAATTGCAATTATGTTGTTATCTTGAGGATGGAATGCGAGGAAAGTAGCTGCTGGTGGCGGAGGCATAAACGTCGTCATCGTCTGCGGTCACCATAAATGTTAGGGCATCTTCTACCGTAAAAATGATAATTACACATGATCACAATGATTTACTAACCTTAAAAGTCATCATGTTGAATAGAGAGATTTTCCCTCCTGAAGCTGACATGACATATGAATCATTCTTTGACAAAGCAAAGCAGTGAACGGCCTCATCAGGACTATTGTCAATTGTGTCATTAGTCATGAGAATGCCACTTGGAGGTTGCCATAATTGAGGAGAAACACTAGCAGTAGCCTAGAAGAGTGAATAGCAAACTAAAACAATTAGTAACAATCAAATATACAGTGTTCACCTGTGATGTACATATCTACTCCCTCCGTTCCTAAATATAAGCATTTTTAGAGATTCCAATACAGACTACATACGGAACAAAATGAGTGAATCTATATTCTAAAATGCGTGTATATACGTCCGTATGTAGTTCTTATTGAAATCTGAGCAACTATGGAGGGAGTAGTAAGAAAGCTGAGAAACTGTGCACAAACAACCAGAATTTCACCTTTCCAGTTGAATTTCGTTCATTACGTGGCCATTTCCACAGTAGATGGACGGCATTTGAAGCTAAAGCCAAGATAGCAACACCTGAATTTGTGTAGATCAGTCTCGAGATCTGCAATTAAGAAAAATAAAAACTTATGACAAACTAAGCATTGACACTAGCACACCAAACGGAACAATCCATAATACAAGTAAAAAT
This sequence comes from Triticum urartu, assembly GCF_056163025.1. Lineage (NCBI taxonomy): Eukaryota > Viridiplantae > Streptophyta > Magnoliopsida > Poales > Poaceae > Triticum > Triticum urartu. The sequence continues at coordinate 488,903,532 of NC_141876.1, read as the reverse complement.
GTGAGATGCCTTTCATGCATTATACAGTACATGCATCATTGACTGACTTGTAAGCCGTAGGTGCATACAGATAAGCATGTGCATAGCTTCACTTAGCAGTCATAATGAATGTTCATGTCCGCAAGACACTTGTCAAACATCAAGCATGTAACGAGAGCTAAAACAGTTGTTCTACACGTAGAAATCACTATGAATTAATTTAACAAAATATTAATCTTATAAATGGCAGTGCACCTACAAAGATTGCTAGAAAATGATGCATATTCAAACATATACAGAGGTAAAAGGCAAGGGAAGAAGTATCACCTTAGCTGTCCTAATACTATCACCTAGTTTTAATGATCTGCACTGAGCTGTATCAGTTATCTCCATAAGCTTCCAGACCTTTGACTTATCCATTGACTCATCAGCTATTCTAGGTTTTACATCAACCATGCTTCTGTTGTCCCCGTTCTGTCAAAAGAAGTCCAGAGTAAGATCAAGTTAGTTGGGATCACAATGTAAATTCTTTATAATATTAGAGACCAAATGAATCTGGATCAAAACAAACCATTGCAGTTATAGGTGATGGAGCAGCAGTTCCAGAACTGGTTGCAGCGGCGGCAGCGGCGGCGGCTGCCGCAGCAGCAGCAGTCAATGGGTTTATTAGAGGCTGCACCAATAAGAAATGATTGAGCCATGCGTGCGGGAAAAATAATCTCAAGTTGTTTCTTGGTTAAAGTAACTACCTTTGTTACAGTCTCAGATGCACTACGTGAAGCATCAAAAGAACGATTTTCCAGTGTGCGCAATAAACGAACACCATCAGCATTTGCTAAGACTTTGATACCATTATCAACAGTAGAGACTGCCAACAGAGTACCCTCCTTGTTAAAGCGGATACGCGGGCTTGCCTGATAATTGTGGGACCAGCCACCAAGTTAGAACAAGGAAGGAGATTCTTACTACATTTACATCAAATCACAAATTCACCAACATAAGCACACACAAACGAAAAGAACTCACAGGTAGGCCACCATCAGCTTCAATGGTAGTCAGAAGACTAGTGTTGTCCATGTCCCAAATCTTTATCACGAATTCATCTCCAGCAGCCAAAAACCTATTTCGCGTCGTATCGAATTGTACAACACCCATAGATCGCTTACGAAATCCCTGGTATGTTCTCTTCACCGCACCTTCACTCTCATTCCATTCCACCAGGTGTGATTCACCATCCTTGCTGGTCCCACAAGAAAACAATCTACATAGAGGCAAGAAAAGAGTGAAACAAAGAACAAACACCTGCATAATCCTAGCTAAAAATGTTAACAATGAATTTAGATACGAACCTTGAACCATCCGCACTATATGCCATCGTAGTGCACCAATGACCTGGTGCATCATAGTCAACTCTGGACCCAAGATTATCATACAGCCATGCCTTTATCTTTCCATCTAAAGCAGTTGAAAAGATGAACTGCGTAATAGGAAGGTAACATGAGGTAAAAAAACATTAGCTTCTGATAGAAAAAACAATACAATCTGGTGCAAATGCTTGAAATAATAAATGCTTTTCAAGTACCTGAATATTTTCCTTGTAATGTGGACAAACAGAATAGACAGGAGCTTCATGACCTTCGAAGGTAAATTGTTTTGTTCCACTAGTGGCCTCCCACACCTAGAATGCAATTATTGTAGACTTCATATTTCTAGTTAAACAAGATACAATACAGTACCAGAATTAATACCATCACAGAAACTCACCTTTATCGTCTTATCGTCTCCACAGGTAATTATACACAGCTGCTTATTTGGATGGGCGAATGCAATGTCATTTACGCCACCAACATGTGCATCAATCTAATCAACAGACAGTTTATAATCATATTCAGGACACAAGATAGCAAACCATGTACACAAGACAATGAGCCATAAAGCAGATAGTGAGTGATAAGTATATGCAGTCATACCTCCAAGTGTTGCCTAATATCATCGCCACCATGATAAGAATAAATCTGTACTATATGCCTTGAATAAGCAACACCTTTTAAACAGAAGATAACATTAGAAGAGGGCTAACTTGAAAGAACAGCAATACAAAAACTGTTCACGACATCTTACCAAACAAGGTTCCATCAGGACTCCAAATTATGCGATTAACTGACACGGTAGGATCCTTAACCAGTGCTGCCTGTTGGTACAATTTACATTTACACATACTTATATTATTGAGTACAGGTAAAAATACTAGGTTACTGAACTACATATTGCAGTGAACAAACCTGGAGGGCCATAGAACATTTCCCAAGCTCCCAAACCTTGAAGTTTCTTACAACAAGTCTCTCCTTGGTGCCAACATCCCACAATCCAATGTCACCAACATTGGTACCAACTAAAACAGATACCAAGTGAAAAATGCACAAGAATGAGATGCTATGGTAGAGATAAAGATTTATCATGGGCACAGACATTAAAGAGCTTACCAAGAAGAAGAGTTTGTTGAACTGGATGGAAATCCATGCTCATTGGAGCTGATCCTTGACTCAATGTCCGTGCGACAGCTTTATGGAAATCATCTTGCGGGTAGCTATGGCTCTGCGGATAAGTTACTGGCATCATATTCACCGGAAGATTCACCTGTGAAATACAACCCAGTTGCAATCAGGTATATATCGAGGATTGATTAGGCATAGCATGACAGTATTATCAAGTACCAACTGCAAGAATCCAATAGCGGTAACAGATTTTTGAGGGAGTGAAATTGCTAATACCTCCTCAGACAACCCAACTGGCCTGGGTCTCTTACTGACATGATCAGAATCTCCAGATGGATAGTCCATAGAAGGGTTAGCAGCCGAGGGTGTCCTAGGATGCTTCAACATAGCAGCTACAAGATATATGTGCAGAAGTGTTAATCAACCATGCAATGCCACCTATTCATAACGTTCGCGAATTCCTTGCAATATTAACAAACATAAGTACCAGGATTCGTAGGAGTACCAAATCCAATAGCACCTCCAGAAACAGCAGGATGTGTTACTGCTGGAGGGTTTGACATCCAACCGGCCAGAGGTGCGACAGGTGTTGGTGCAGGTTGAAAGGGCTGAAACAGATATAAACCAGATTATCAATAAATGTACACTTCCACATATAGATGAATTGTCCAGATATGCTCAACAAGCTTACTCCATGGGCGCCCAATTGGGGGAAACCACCAGGTTTAGGTATAGATCCAAGTAGTGGATTGTTTGCTGGTGATGGAGCACGTGCACCATTTGGTTGTCCACAAGAATGATCAACAAAGAGGGTCTTGATGTCAGGATTAGGCCTGGGATTTTTGCAAAGCTGGTGCTGCCAGTTTAAGCTGCCATATATTACAGAATAACATTACTACTATGATAAATGGAGTTAATGGTGGGTCCCCACCTTCCACCTCCTTCAAAAATAACAAACAAAAGCAAAAATAACAACAATTTCACAAGCAAATTAAGTTAAACAGAATTTTATTCTTATCCAAACAACATCCTCCATCGTGTTAATTACCCCACTCAGGCCTGGCGGCAGAGCAAAGAACATGGTTTAGGCCTTGCATGTGGTGGGGCGCAATGTCATCTAGGATGGAGCTCGGTTGAGCGTGACACCCAGGTTGATTGCATCGAGCAAATTGAAGTTGACAATAACTCACCATGCTGCAATAATATGATTTTTTTTTACACATAGCAAACCGTGCCCATAGATAGACTTCTTAATTAATGATCTTTCCCTCCACATCCAAACATATATGGTAAATCTAAAGATTCACAAACGTGTGGATGTGAAATTAAACCCAGAAACGTCAACTAGGACTGACTCTGATAATCTAATGGAATACCCACTTATTGACAATAAATAATGGAAAGGTAAATAGTAATGAATCAAGGAATGAATCTGCAAATATTTGTAACATCTTTACAAGTTTCGGTTCCAAAGAAATGGAGACTGCAGGTTAACAAATATTGGTGGCAATTTATACAGAGATTCTTTACTTATTTAAACTTCAAATTGTATTGGACTGCTGGAAAAATGTAAATGCAAACAGGTGACTCAATTTTTTGGACATTTATGACTGTAGGACCCACAAAACTCGTCACAAAGAGCAACCTTATTTACAATGTAAATACCTAATTGTTGAGATGTGTCAATGTACAAGATTATAACATTAAGAAACCAAGATTTGCATCTTCTTAAAAATGAATGAACAGCAGCCCTCACTTAACTTATGGCAAATAAAGCCAGGTCAAATTTTCCTAACCAAGAACGGTTGGTTTAAATAAATTTGGGGAGAACAGAATGTGGGGCACAGCCTCATTAGCTTATAACATTTTACTGGGTCAGCTTTACAAAGGATGAAATGAGGGTAAGTAATTTTATTGGATTAAAGAATGTTCGCCTAGTAGATCTATAACTAGCATCAGCAGTTCAGCAGCAAGAAATATGCAGCATATAAGAATAAATAAGATGCCCATACAACAAAGAGTAAGGGTGCCAAGATTATTATGTTTCTTTATGTGCTACCTCTGATTGATAAGTGTCCGTAATCTAGAACTCTTCAGATTGGGAAACTGAAGCTTGTCGCGGAATAAGGGGTTAGCTTCGATCAGCTTCTTCAGCTCAACAAGCATTATTGCTCTTGCAGATTTTGTATCACCATACTTGGAGAGCTGCTCATTCTCCCTATCAATAATAAAAGCAAAAACCAATCACTGAGCAGTCCAGTAACGGTTTGAGCCACACAAATGATGGCAAGAACCTAACGTTATAAGCAAATGCAATCGCGCAGATTTTACCTGAAGTTCTCCAGAGTCAATAGCTGTGTGATCTCCTTAAACAGCTCCTCATTAAAGGATGCAAACACCTTCAAGTCCTTGACCAAGATTTCAACCGCCTTGGACCGATCATGCCTGGCAGAAAACGAACAGATAATCAGTCATCAATTCAGTCCAGCATTTACAATTCTACATACACCTCTTCCCCCTGCACTTACTTGTCGAGGGCCTCGAGATACTTCTGCTTGCGGATCTCAAAGAATATCTTCATCGAGTAGCGGTTGTCGTCGACTTTGGTGAAGCCCCCGAGGTAGCGCTCCACCTCATCCCAATTGCCATTGATCACCTCATCCTCGAAGTACTTCATGTTGAAGTAGAAGCCAGACTCCTGCTCAAGCCTACACAGGGACAAGGGCTCCAAGTGAGCACGCTAGACAAACGAACAACACCAATTTTTGACTTTTTTGGGGTGGGGGTTTGAATCACTCACTTGTGGACGGTCTCCTTGAACTTCTCCTCATCGAGGAACTGCAGGATGAGGAAGACGAGCTCCCGGCTGAGAGAAGACATCCCCGCGTCCCCGACTCCTCACCCACCCAGGCGGGGCGGATGCAACCTGGCCGTAAACCTAGCCTGCGGGGGCGCAGGACCCCCCACTGCAGAATAAGATTCGGACTCCAGGTTCAGTTCACGATCGCTCACAGCCCAGCCGCGGCGGAAACAACATACGACGGGAAGAAAAAAAACAGATCAAAAGCGAGATCGATCCAGGCGGGCTAGGGCTTTACCGGCGGAAGGAACCTCCCCGGCTCGGATCTCCTCCGCTCCGCCCCGCGCGGGGCGAGCAGAGCGGGGCCGGCGGAGGGCTCGAGGCGGCTCGGCGGGGCGGCCGGCGGCGGAGATCCGGGGGCTGCGCGGCTTCCGATTTGGGGGGCGGCCGGGGCGGGGCTATCGCGAGAGGACCGAGAGGGCCGGGAGGATGAGACTGAGGCAAGGGGCAGTATCGTAAGTCAACAAAAGGGAACGGGGGTGTGGAGCAGAATTCCCCTATTTATATCGGACGAGACGAGACGATAATGGAACCCCCTCCCCCCTCCCCTGCGCGTCTATATATACCCGCACACTCCCCAAACGACATACGAGAACGTGCAGGATAAAATATCTTTATCGTTGCGGACAGGAGAAGAGAAGAAAAAAAGAAACACACGCCTTATTACGTTCGCTGCACGCGTTCGCCCCGAACCCAAACCCTAGATCTGTTCCGGAACCTGCCATATATGCACGCACATATCCCAACGATTTTGAAAAAAAAACTCGCCCAGAAATGCAGATCCAAGCCCAGGAATCGGGCCCGTGCAAAGCCGGGGCTCCTCCTTTCCGACCCTGCTGCCGGATCTTTTTCGGCATGGGTGGCATACGCAGAACGAACTCCGTGCCCCCGCAAAAAAAAAAATCCAGGATCGAATTCGAATCGAAGACATCCAACCAACGACTGCATAATTCGGAACGAAAAGCAAAATCAGAGGCTGTGCTGCACTTACGGAGCTCTGTGGCTGGAGGGGCCGGAGAAGAGCTGTGGGGGGAGGAAATGGGTTGTTGGGGGCTAGCTAGGGCAGGGAGGGGCAACCACCTCGCGGTCCTATTTATAGGAACTCTCGTGTTTGCCACTGATAAGAGTGGTTGCTTATCGATCAGCCCGTGTGCGTCTCGAGATCTGCTTATCGGCTTATCCCGTCTGATAAGCGGTGTGTGATAGGCTGATCAGACGCGGGAGGTGGTGGTAGGGTCCATCGGGCTCCATCGCCATTAGCGCAAGGGAATCCGCGTTTGGATTTGCTTTTAATGAAGACGTGTCCAGTCTGTACCCAACAACTAAAAGACGCCTTTTAATGCTCTCCTCTCTCAAAGAAAATCGGCCTTTTCCATCTCTTACTATTATTATTATTTTGATTCGAAACTAGTATTTCTTATCTTACTATAGTATTATTATTAAGGAGAACACGCAAGGCAAGACAAATTAAGATATCAGGATTTGCCATTCCGTTCACAAATATTTTATTATCCATGTATTACCTCCGTCCTAAATTAGTTGTCTTAGATTTGTCTAGATACGGATCGCTAGATACATCCGTATTTGTCTAGAACAAGTCTAGATGCATCCGTATCTAGAAAAATCTAAAACAACTAAATAAGAACGGGTGAGTATTTGCTATCAATAAGGGGTGTTCGTGCAAACAAAAAAGGACCAAGAGACAAACGACCAAAACCCTAGCCACCGCCCCATCTATTCCCTTCCGTGGCCGCTAAGGCGCGTCGTCGGGCAAAGTTCATGCAGCCTTTGTCAGGCGGTGTGCTTAAGTTCATGCGGCAAAGGAGATGTGTGCTTAAGTGTCAGTCTTTGTCAGGCGGTGCTCAACGGTGGAGCTAGTGATCCAGCGCAACGATCTTCAACGGCAGCCTGGCCTAGCTGGGTCAACGGAGAAGAGGGAGTTTGTGCATGGTCCTAGACGGGGGGGGGGGGGGGGAGGAGAGCTCGACATTAGACCCGTACTTGACGTGCAGTGACATGAGTGATTTTTTTCAGGTTTTCTTTAGGGAGTCTTCAAGTTTGGTTTGGAACAACAAGACGGTGGTGTTGTTTCACTGTAGAAATAATGTGCTCCTTGTTTTTTTCCCTTTCATTGTCGTGCTTAACGTCGGTGGGCGTGGAGCCGTCTCTCCCGCAGGTCTTTCGAGATTCGATTAATTTAGGTTTTCGTTGGATCCATCTGGATTTATGGTTTTTGTTGCCTTCGAAATTTCTTCCAAGCCCTTATATGCGCTTTCTTCTCCGAGCCACTCGCCGTCAATGTAGAATGATGTCGTTGAAAAGAATGGAATGTTGTTTCGCTCTGCTGGATGCGTCGAATACCATATAAGATGCTCACTGAAAGTGCAACTATCTCTAGGTGGTTTTGGTAATTCATAACAACATATAGCTCATTGAGCTAATGCTATTCCAAGATGATCATTTCAGGAAAGCTCAATGATTGGCATGGCATGGATGTGAAAGTGGAACCCTCAAAATGCTAAGGACAAAGAATTGGCTCAAGCTCAAAAGCTCAAGACTCTTCATTTTATATTTTAGTGATCCAAGATCACATTGAGTCTTTAGGAAAAGCCAATACTATTAAGGAGGGATGAGTGTTGGAAATATGCCCTAGAGGCAATAATAAATTAGTTATTATTATATTTCCTTGTTCATGATAATCATTTATTATCCATGCTAGAATTGTATTGATAGGAAACTTAGATACATGTGTGGATACATAGACAACACCATGTCCCTAGTAAGCCTCTAGTTGACTAGCTCATTGATAAATAGATGGTTACGGTTTCCTGACCATGGACATTGGATGTCATTGATAACGGGATCACATCATTAGGAGAATGATGTGATGGACAAAGACCCAATCCTAAGCCTAGCACAAGATCATGTAGTTCGTATGCTAAAGCTTTTCTAATGTCAAGTATTATTTCCTTAGACCATGAGATTGTGCAACTCCCGGATACCGTAGGAGTGCTTTGGGTGTGCCAAACGTCACAACGTAACTGGGTGGCTATAAAGGTACACTACAGGTATCTCCGAAAGTGTCTGTTGGGTTGGCACGAATCGAGACTGGGATTTGTCACTCCGTGTAAACGGAGAGGTATCTCTGGGCCCACTCGGTAGGACATCATCATAATGTGCACAATGTGATCAAGGAGTTGATCACGGGATGATGTGTTACGGAACGAGTAAAGAGACTTGCCGGTAACGAGATTAAACAAGGTATCGGGATACCGACGATCGAATCTCGGGCAAGTATCGTACCGATAGACAAAGGGAATTGTATACGGGATTGATTAAGTCCTTGACATCGTGGTTCATTCGATGAGATCATCGTGGAACATGTGGGAGCCAACATGGGTATCTAGATCCCGCTGTTCGTTATTGACCGGAGAGTCATCTCGGTCATGTCTGCATGTCTCCCGAACCCGTAGGGTCTACACACTTAAGGTTCGGTGACGCTAGGGTTATAGAGATATTAGTATGCGGTAACCCAAAAGTTGTTCGGAGTCCCGAATGAGATCCCGGACGTCACGAGGAGTTCCGGAATGGTCCGGAGGTAAAGAATTATATATAGAAAGTGCTATTTCGGCCATCGGGACAAGTTTCGGGGTCACCGGTATTGTACCGGGACCACCGGAAGGGTCTCGGGGGGTCCACCGGGTGGGGCCACCTGCCCCGGGGGGCCACATGGGCTGTAGGGGGTGCGCCTTGGCCTATATGGGTCAAGGGCACCAGCCCCAAGAGGCCCATGCGCCAAGAATCAAGGGAGAGGAAGAGTCCTAAAGGGGGAAGGCACCTCCGAGGTGCCTTGGGGAGGATGGACTCCTCCCCCCCTTGGCCGCACCCTTCCTTGGAGGAAGGGGCAAGGCTGCGCCCTCCCCCTCTCCCTTGGCCCTATATATAGTGGGGGGAAGGGAGGGCAACCATACCTAAGCCCTAGCGCCTCCCTCTCCCTCCCATGACACATCTCCCTCCTCCCGCAGCGCTTGGCGAAGCCCTGTTGGAATCCCGCTACTTCCACCACCACGCCGTCGTGCTGCTGGATCTCCATCAACCTCTCCTTCCCCCTTGCTGGATCAAGAAGGAGGAGACGTCGCTGCTACGTACGTGTGTTGAACGCGGAGGTGCCGTCCGTTCGGCGCTAGGATCATCGGTGATTTGGATCACGACGAGTACGACTCCATCAACCCCGTTCTCTTGAACGCTTCCGTGCGCGATCTACAAGGGTATGTAGATCCACTCCTCCCTCGTTGCTAGATGACTCCATAGATAGATCTTGGTGACACGTAGGAAAAATTTGAATTTATGCTACATTCCCCAACAGTGGCATCATGAGCTAGGTCTATGCGTAGTTTCTATGCACGAGTAGAACACAAAGTAGTTGTGGGCGTTGATTTTGTTCAATATGCTTGCCGTTACTAGTCTTATATTGATTCGGCGGCATCGTGGGATGAAGCGGCCCGGACCGACCTTACACGTACTCTTACGTGAGACTGGTTCCACCGATTGATATGCACTAGTTGCATAAGGTGGCTAGCGGGTGTCTGTCTCTCCTACTTTAGTCGGATCGGATTCGATGAAAAGGGTCCTTATGAAGGGTAAATAACAATTGGCATATCACGTTGTGGTCTTTGCGTAGGTAAGAAACGTTCTTGCTAGAAACCCATAGCAGCCACGTAAAACATGCAAACAACAATTAGAGGACGTCTAACTTGTTTTTGCAGGGTATGCTATGTGATGTGATATGGCCAAAGGATGTGATGAATGATATATGTGATGTATGAGATGATCATGTTCTTATAATAGGAATCACGACTTGCATGTCGATGAGTATGACAACCGCAGGAGCCATAGGAGTTGTCTTAATTTATTTATGACCTACGTGTCAACATAAACGTCATGTAATTACTTTACTTTATTGCTAACTGTTAGCTGTAGTAGTAGAAGTAATAGTTGGCGAGACAACTTCATGAAGACACAATGATGGAGATCATGATGATGGAGATCATGGTGTCATGCCGGTGAAGATGATGATCATGGAGCCCCGAAGATGGAGATCAAAAGGAGCAATATGATATTGGCCATATCATGTCACTATTTGATTGCATGTGATGTTTATCATGTTTATACATCTTATTTGCTTAGAACGACGGTAGTAAATAAGATGATCCCTCATTAAAATTTCAAGAAGTGTTCTCCCCTAACTGTGCACCGTTGCTAAAGTTCATCGTTTCGAAGCACCACGTGATGATCGGGTGTGATAGATCCTTACGTTCACATACAACGGGTGTAAGACAGTTTTACACATGCAAAACACTTAGGGTTAACTTGACAAGCCTAGCATGTACAGACATGGCCTCGGAACACAGAGACCGAAAGGTCGAGCATGAGTCGTATGGTAGATACGATCAACATGAAGATGTTCACCGATGATGACTAGTCCGTCTCACGTGATGATCGGACACGGCCTAGTTGACTCGGATCATGTAATCACTTAGATGACTAGAGGGATGTCTATCTGAGTGGGAGTTCATAAGATGAACTTAATTATCCTGAACATAGTCAAAAGGTCTTCGCAAATTATGTCGTAGCTCGCACTTCAGTTCTACTGTTTAGTTATGTTCCTAGAGAAAATTTAGTTGAAAGTTGATAGTAGCAATTGTGCGGACTAGGTCCGTAAACTGAGGATTGTCCTCATTGCTTCATAGAAGGCTTATGTCCTTAATGCACCGCTCAGTGTGCTGAACCTCGAACGTTGTCTGTGGATGTTGCGAACATCTGACATACACATTTTGATAACTACGTGATAGTTCAGTTAAACGGTTTAGAGTTGAGGCACCAAAGACGTTTTGAAACATCGCGAAACATATGAGATGTTTCGAGGGCTGAAATTGGGATTTCAGGCTCATGCCCACGTCAAGAGGTATAAGACCTCCGACGATTTTCTTAGCCTGCAAACTAAGGAGAAAAGCTCAATTGTTGTGCTTGTGCTCAGATTGTCTGAGTACAACAATCGCTTGAATCGAGTGGGAGTTGATCTTCCAGATGAAATAGTGATGGTTCTCCGAAGTCATTACCACCAAGCTGCTAGAGCTTCGTGATGAACTATGATATATCAGGGACATATATGATGATCCTTGAGATATTCGCGATGTTTGACACCGCGAAAGTAGAAATCAAGAAGGAGCATCAATTGTTGATGGTTGGTGAAACCACTAGTTTCAAGAAGGGCAAGGGAACAAAGGAATACTTCATGAAACGGCAATTCAGCTGCTGCTCTAGTGAAGAAACCCAAGGTTGAACCCAAACCCGAGACTGAGTGCTTCTGTAATAAGGGGAACAGCCACTGGAGCAGAATTACCCTAGATACTTGGTAGATGAGAAGGCTGGCAAGGTCGATAGAAGTATATTGGATATACATTGTGTTAATGTGTACTTTACTAGTACTCCTAGTAGCACCAGGGTATTAGATACCGGTTCGGTTGCTAAGTGTTAGTAACTCGAAATAAAAGCTACGGAATAAACGGAGACTAGCTAAAGGTGAGCTGACGATATGTGTTGGAAGTGTTTCCAATGTTGATATGATCAAGCATCGCATGCTCCCTCTACCATCGAGATTGGTGTTAAACCTAAATAATTGTTATTTGGTGTTTGCGTTGAGCATAGACATGATTGGATTACGTCTATCGCAATACGTCTATTCATTTAAGGAGAATAATGGTTACTCTGTTTATTTGAATAATACCTTCAATGGTCTTACACCTAAAGTGAATGGTTCATTGAATCTCGATCATAGTGATACACATGTTCATGTCAAAAGATATAAGATAGTAATGATAGTACCACCTACTTGTGGCACTGCCACGTAAGTCATATCGGTATAAAACGCATGAAGAAGCTCCATGTTGATGGATCTTTGGGCTCACTCGTTTTTGAAAAGTTTGAGGCATGCGAACCATGTCTATTGGTGTATATGCATGAAGAAACTCCATGCAAATGGAGCGTTTGGACTCACTTGATTTTGAATCACTTGAGACATGCAAATCATACCACATGGGCAAGATGACTGAAAGCCTCGTTTTCAGTAAAATGGAACTAGAAAGCAACTTGTTGGAAGTAATACATTTTGATGTGTGCAGTCCAATGAGTGGTGAGGCATGTAGTGGATATCGTTATGTTCTTACTTCATAGATGATTTGAGTAAATGTTGAGTATATTTACTTGATGAATCACGAGTCTGAATTATTGAAAGGTTCAAGTAATTTCAGGGTGAAGTTGAAAGATCGTCGTGACAAGAGGATAAAAGATCTATGATATGATCATAGAGATGAATATCTGAATTACGAGTTTGGCACAAAATTAAGACATTGTGGAAATTGTTTCACAACTAATACAGCCTGGAACACCATAGTGTGATGGTGTGTCCGAACATCATAACTACACCCTATTGGATATGATGCATACCATGATGTCTCTTATCGAATTACCACGATAGTTTATGGGTTAGGCATTAGAGACAACCACATTCACTTTAAATAGGGCACCACGTAATTCCGATGATATGACACCGTATGAACTATGGTTTAGAGAAACCTAAGCTGTCATTTCTTAAAAGTTTGGGGCTGCGACGCTTATGTGAAAAAGTTTCAGGCTGATAAGCTCGAACCCAAAGCGGATAAATACATCTTCATAGGACACCCAAAACAGTTGGGTATACCTCCTGTCTCAGATTCGAAAGCAATAAGGGATTGTTTCTAGAATCGGGTCCTTTCTCGAGGAAAAGTTTCTCTCGAAAGAATTGAGTGGGAGGATGGTGGAGACTTTATGAGGTTATTGAGCCGTCACTTCAACTAGTGTGTGGCAAGGCACAGGAAGTTGTTCCTGTGGCACCTACACTAATTGAAGTGGAAGCTTATGATAGTGATCATGAAACTTCAGATCAAGTCACTACCAAACCTCGTAGGATGACAAGGATGCGTACTACTTCAGAGTGGTACGTAATCCTGTCTTGGAAGTCATGTTGCTAGACAACAATGAACCTACGAGCTATGGAGAAGCGATGGTGGGCCTGGATTCCAAAATGGCTCGAGGCCATAAAATCCGAGAGAGGATCCATGTATGGAAACAAAGTGTAGACTTTGGCAGAACAGCTCGATGGTCGTAAGGCTGTTGAGTGCAGATGGATTTTAAAAGGAAGACGGACAATGATGGTAGGTATCACCATTAAGAAAGCTCGACTTGTCGTTAAGATGTTTTCCGACAAGTTCAAGGAGTTGACTACGATGAGACTTTCTCACTCATAGCGATGCTAAGAGTCTGTTGGAATTATATTAGTGATTACTGCATTATTTATGAAATCTTGCAGATAGGATGTCAAAACATTGTTTCCTCGACGATTTTGAGGAAAGGTTGTATGTGATACAAACCGGAAGGTTTTGTCAATCCTGAAAGATGCTAATAAGTATGCAAAGCTCCAGCAATCCTTCTAAGGACTGGAGTAAGCATCTCGGAGTTGGAATGTATGCTTTGATAAGATGATCAAAGTTTTGGGTGTATACAAAGTTTATGAGAAACTTGTATTTCCAAAGAAGTGAGTGGGAGCACTATAGAATTTCTGATGAGTATATGTTGTTGACATATTATGGATCAGAAATGATGTAGAATTTCTGGAAAGCATATAGGGTTATTTGGAAAGTGTTTTTTCAATGGAAAGCCTGGATTAAGCTACTTGAACATTGAGCATCAAGATCTATAAGGATAGATAAAAACGCTTAAATGAGCACATACCTTGACATGATCTTGAAGGTGTTCAAGATGGATCAATTCTTGCCTGAGTTGTAAGGTATGAAGTTAAGACTTAAAGCTCGACCGCGGCAGAAGAAAGAGGAAGGACGAAGGTCGTCCCCTATGCTTTTATCATAGGCTCTCTACAGTATGCTATGCTGTGTACCGCACCTGAAGTGTGCCTTGCCATGAGTTAGTCAAGGGGTACAAGAGTGATCCGATAATGGATCACAGGACAGCGGTCAAAGTTATCCTTAGTAACTAGTGGACTAAGGAATTTTCTCGATTATGGAGGTGGTAAAAGAGTTCGTCGTAAAGGGTTACGCCGATGCAAACTTTGACACTAATCCAGATTATTCTGAGTAGTAAACTGGATTCGTATAGTAGAACAGTTATTTGGAATAGCTCCAAATGTAGCGTAGTAGTTGCATCTACAAGATGACATAAGAAATTTGTGAAGTACATACGGATCTGAAAGATTCAGACCCGTTGACTATAACATCTCTCACAAGCATAACATGATCAAACCCAGAACTCATCGAGTGTTAATCACATGGTAATGTGAACTAGATTATTGACTCTAGTAAACTCTTTGGGTGTCAGTCACATGGGGATGTGACCTTGAGTGTTAATCACATATTGATGTGAACTGGATTATTGACTCTAGTGCAAGTGGGAGACTGTTGGAAACATGCCCTAGAGGCAATAATAAATTAGTTATTATTATATTTCCTTGTTCATGATAATCATTTATTATCCATGCTAGAATTGTATTGATAGGAAACTCAGATACATGTGTGGATACATAGACAACACCATGTCCCTAGTAAGCCTCTAGTTGACTAGCTCGTTGATCAATAGATGGTTACGGTTTCCTGGCCATGGACATTGGATGTCATTGATAACGGGATCACATCATTAGGAGAATGATGTGATGGACAAAGACCCAATCCTAAACCTAGCACAAGATCATGTAGTTCGTATGCTAAAGCTTTTCTAATGTCAAGTATTATTTCCTTAGACCATGAGATTGTGCAACTCCCGGATACGTAGGAGTGCTTTGGGTGTGCCAAACGTCACAACGTAACTAGGTGGCTATAAAGGTACACTACAGGTATCTCCGAAAGTGTCTGTTGGGTTGGCACGAATCGAGACTGGGATTTGTCACTCCGTGTAAACGGAGAGGTATCTCTGGGCCCACTCGGTAGGACATCATCATAATGTGCACAATGTGATCAAGGAGTTGATCACGGGATGATGTGTTACAGAACGAGTAAAGAGACTTGCCGGTAACGAGATTGAACAAGGTATCGGGATACCGATGATCGAATCTCGGGCAAGTATCGTACCGATAGACAAAGGGAATTGTATACGGGATTGATTAAGTCCTTGACATCGTGGTTCATCTGATGAGATCATCGTGGAACATGTGGGAGCCAACATGGGTATCCAGATCCCGCTGTTGGTTATTGACCGGAGAGTCATCTCGGTCATGTCTGCATGTCTCCCGAACCCGTAGGGTCTACACACTTAAGGTTCGGTGACGCTAGGGTTATAGGGATATTAGTATGCGGTAACCCGAAAATTATTCGGAGTCCCAGATGAGATCCCAGACGTCACGAGGAGTTCCGGAATGGTCCGGAGGTAAAGAATTATATATAGGAAGTGCTATTTCGGCCATCGGGACAAGTTTCGGGGTCACCGGTATTGTACCGGGACCACCGAAAGGGTCCCGGGGGGTCCACCGGGTGGGGCCACCTGCCCCGGGGAGCCACATGAGCTGTAGGGGGTGCGCCTTGGCCTATATGGGCCAAGGGCACCAGCCCCAAGAGGCCCATGCGCCAAGAATCAAGGGAGAGGAAGAGTCCTAAAGGGGGAAGGCACCTCCGAGGTGCCTTGGGGAGGATGGACTCCTCCCCCCCTTGGCCGCACCCTTCCTTGGAGGAAGGGGCAAGGCTGCACCCTCCCCCTCTCCCTTGGCCCTATATATAGTGGGGGGAAGGGAGGGCAACCATACCTAAGCCCTGGCGCCTCCCTCTCCCTCCCATGACACATCTCCCTCCTCCCGCAGCGCTTGGCGAAGCCCTGTTGGAATCCCGCTACTTCCACCACCACGCCGTCGTGCTGCTGGATCTCCATCAACCTCTCCTTCCCCCTTGCTGGATCAAGAAGGAGGAGACGTCGCTGCTCCGTACATGTGTTGAACGCGGAGGTGCCGTCCGTTCGGCGCTAGGATCATCGGTGATTTGGATCACGACGAATACGACCCCATCAACCCCGTTCTCTTGAACGCTTCCGCGCGCGATCTACAAGGGTATGTAGATCCACTCCTCCCTCGTTGCTAGATGACTCCATAGATAGATCTTGGTGACACGTAGGAAAATTTTGAATTTATGCTACGTTCCCCAACAATGAGGTGTTGCTTAATGAGCCTCTTGCTTCATGTGCTTAGTGATATGCTCCAAAACCCTCAACTACTTTCCCATATCCACATATGACCTAAACCCTAAGCCAAACTCGGTCCTACCGATTCTTCCTATCCGGCGCCACCGAGTTTCACTTGTCATTAGCCACTGCCAAACCCTAGCAATTCGGTCCTACCGATAGGGATCTCGGTCTCACCGAGATGGGGTTGCAAACTCTCTGTTTCCCTTTCGTAACTTTTCGGTCCCACCAAAAGAGCGAATCGGTCCCACCGAGATTGCAATGTAAACTCAGTGTTTCCCCTTTGAAACTTTTCGGTCTCACCGAGTCCCACTCGGTCTCACCGAAAGAGCAAATCGGTCCCACCGAGTTTTCCTGACCAACTCTCTGGTTAGCTAATTACCAAATTTGGTCTCACCGAGTTTGCGTAATTGGTCTCACCGAGATTACGTTATGCCCAAACCCTAACCATATCGGTCCTACCGAGTTGCATGTCAGTCCCACCGAAAATCACTAACGGTCACTAGGTTTACATTTTCGGTCCGACCGAGTTTATTGATTCGGTCCCACCGAGATTGGAAAACTGTGTAACGGTTGGATTTTGTGTGGAGGCTATATATACCCCTCCACCTTCTTCTCATTAGAGGAGAGAGCCATCAGAACACACACATCATTCCAACTCATATGTTCTGAGAGAGAACCACCTACTCATGTGTTGAGACCAAGACATTCCATTCCTACCATATGAATCTTGATCTCTAGCCTTCCCAAGTTGCTTTCCACTCAAACCCTCTTTCCACCAAATCCAAATCCTATGAGAGAGAGTTGAGTGTTGGGAAGACTATCATTTGAAGCACAAGAGCAAGGAGTTCATTGCCTACACACCATTTGTTACTTCTTGGAGAGTGGTGTCTCCTAGATTGGCTAGGTGTCACTTGGGAGCCTCCGACAAGATTGTGGAGTTGAACCAAGGAGTTTGTAAGGGCAAGGAGATCGCCTACTTCGTGAAGATCTACCGCTAGTGAGGCAAGTCCTTCGTGGGCGATGGCCATGGTGGGATAGACAAGGTTGATTCTTCGTGGACCCTTTGTGGGTGGTTGCTTCTTCGTGGACCCTTCGTGGGTGGAGCCCTGTGTGGACTCGCGCAACCGTTGCCCTTGGGTGGAGCCCTGTGTGGACTCGCGCAACCGTTACCCTTCGTGGGTTGAAGTCTCCATCAACGTGGATGTAGGATAGCACCACCTATCCGAACCACGGGAAAAACATCCGTGTCTCCAATAGCGTTTGGATTCTCCAAACCCTTCCCTTTACATTCTTGCAAGTTGCATGCTTTACTTTCCGCTGCCAATATACTCTTTGCATGCTTGCTTGAATTATGTGATGATTGCTTGACTTGTTCCAAAATAGCTAAAATCTGCCAAGAAATAAAATTGGGAAAAGGCTAAGTTTTTATTTGGTCAAGTAGTCTAATCACCCCCTCTAGACATACTTCCGATCCTACAAGTGGTATCAGAGCTTTGGTATCCATTTGCTTGATCTCCATAGCTTTTGGTGGTCATAGCCTTGGTTTCACAACCTAGGAGAGTATGGCGTCTAGCGAGGTAAATTATCACCGTAGAGGTCCTTACTTTGATGGTACTAATTTTGCTAGTTGGAAACATAAAATGAAAATGCATATTCTTGGACATAACCCCGCCGTTTGGGCTATTGTGTGTGTTGGTTTGCAAGGTGATTTCTTTGATGGGAGAGAACCGAACCGTGAAGCTACCGCGGATGAGTTGAAGATGTTGCAATACAATGCTCAAGCTTGTGATATTCTCTTCAACGGATTGTGCCCCGAAGAATTCAACAAAATCAGCTGCCTTGAGAATGCAAAGGAAATTTGGGACACTTTGATTGATATGCACGAAGGTACCGACTCCGTCAAGGAATCCAAGTTGGATGTGCTCCAAAGCCAACTTGACAAGTTCAAGATGAAGGATGGTGAAGGTGTCGCTGAAATGTACTCTAGGCTTGCTCTCATCACAAATGAGATTGCCGGCTTAGGAAGTGAAGAGATGACCGATAGATTCATCATCAAGAAGATCCTAAGAGCCTTGGATGGAAAATATGATACCGTGTGCACATTGATCCAAATGATGCCCAATTACAAAGATCTCAAGCCAACGGAGGTGATTGGAAGAATTGTTGCTCATGAGATGTCACTTAAGGATAAAGAGGAACTTCACAACAAATCAAGTGGTGCCTATAAAGCCTCATGTGAAGCCCCTACATCATCAAGTGAGAAACAAGACTTCAATAAAGAATTGAGCTTAATGGTGAAGAACTTCAACAAGTTCTACAAGAGTAGAAGCAAAGATAGAAGCTCCAAGTCAAGGTCCTACAATGACAAAAGATCTTCTAGTCGAGAGCGAAACTGTTACAATTGTGGAAGGCCCGGACACTATTCCAATGAGTGTACGGCTCCCTACAAGAGAAGAGAAGATTCTCCAAAAAGAAGAAGCAAAGGATCACCACCAAGAGAGAGAAGGAGTAGAGATGATCGTTATGAACGAAGATACTCACGGAGAAGCAAGGATTCGGAAAGGAAGGAAAAATCATCAAGGAGCTACACAAGACGAAGACATCAAGCTCATGTTGGTGAATGGGTATCCGGCTCCGACTCCGACAGCCACTCCGAGAAAAGTTATCACTCCGACTCCGAAGATACTCAAGATGAAGGTGTTGCCGGTCTAGCACTTGTGTCAACCAACTCCTACGACATATTTGACTCACCAAATGAAGGAATTGGAAGATGCTTCATGGCCAAAGGTCCTAAGGTAACACACCCCGAGTATGTTGATTTCAATAGTGATGAAGATGACTTGTTAGGTGATGATTTGCTTGGTGACAACTCTAGTGATGAATACTATGATGAAAGACCAATTAATCATGCTAATCAAGATAAAACGAATGACAATGATAAGGAGAAGATTGAGGCTCTAACTAAAGAACTAAAAACTCTTAAGTTAGCTCATGACACTATCTTCGAAGATCATCGAGAACTTTTAAGAGCTCATGAGAAACTATGCTTTAAAAAGCTCAATCTTGAGCAAGAGCATGAGTTCTTAAAGGCAATCAATGATGATCTCCGCAAGAAAAGTTCTTCTTACATTGCCAAGCGTTTACTCTTATCCACTTACATGCCTCAGGTCAAGTCTAACAAGAAAGATTCTTCCTCTAGTAGTAACAATGATCATGCTAAATCCAATATTGTTGCTTCTAGTAGCTCTCTTGATTCCACTAATGATTCTCTTAGCCAAGTTACACTTGAGCAAGAAAATAGTTTATTGAAGGGAATTATAGAGAAAGGAGTGTACAAAAGCCTTGCCGGGAGTAAGCAATTCGAGGAAATTGTGCGCAAGCAAGGAATGCACCGGAAGAATCAAGGTGTTGGTTTTGAACGAAAGTTCAATGCCAATGGAGTTGAGTGGGAAGAAGATCAATACCCCAAGACAAAGTTTGTCCCTCAACAAGAGAAGTATACTTCTTTCAAGGGGACACAAGCTCAAGATGATCTTCCACCACAAGACTACGAGCAAAAAGGCAAGGACAAGCTTCAAGAGGAAATTGATGCATTTGAAGAAGCTCCTAAGACCTTAGTCAAGTGGATTCCCAAGACTACTTCAAGTTCCACTTCATCAAGTACGACTACAACTCCAAGGATTCCCATCAAGATGATGTGGATCCAAAAGAAGAAGAACTAGAGAGTTC
Organism: Triticum urartu; assembly: GCF_056163025.1. Classification (NCBI taxonomy): domain Eukaryota; kingdom Viridiplantae; phylum Streptophyta; class Magnoliopsida; order Poales; family Poaceae; genus Triticum; species Triticum urartu. Next base: position 488,883,195 of record NC_141876.1, on the reverse strand, counting down.
TTGAGGGTGACTCCGCCAACATACTTCACTCTTATCATTTTGGCAAGAACAAGTACAATCAACTTCCACATCTTGCACTAGTTCAAGGAGTCACAAACCCTCTTGTTGGTAAGACAAGGGACAAGGTAACCTAAAAGTTTTCATGGACATCATCTTTTGTGTGCATCACTCCATGTCTATGGATATCCTTGTTTGTTCCTTGTGGGACTAACCCATGTAGGTATTGAAAGTGCAATTCACTCAAATGGGTAGCTCCAAGAGATCTACATCAACATTGAGCATCCACATCTTCAATATCTACATGAAGTCATCATCGACAAAACCCAAGGTTAGTTCATCCCTCTTAGGGGGGATATCACATCTAGGGGGAGCTTTACTCTAAGACTTGAGCTAAAGCAACTTTAAAGATGTGAACACAACAATGCTTTATGTAAAAGTGGTAACCCCACTTGAGCTTAAACGATGAGTATGACCTATGATCAAGTGTTCTCACTTGACTCCTAAGTCAATATACTCATATATAGATGACCTACTCATCGCAAATTGCTTGATAGATGCTAGAATTGGTTGTGCATGCCTTGCCACATATTTCATTTGCCATCTTATTGAGTGAGCATGCTGGTTGCATATTTTACTCATTCGAGGACATCCACTTGTTGTTTTGATTGTTTGGTTTTATCTTCTTTTGCCAAGTGGATGGACAAGAATGCCTAAGAACCTCCTCTAGCTATCTATGCTTTTCTCGTCTCAAACTCTATTCATGCTGCATCACAAAATTTGATCAAGTCAGATTCGAACCACTCTGTGTGAGGAGCGCTTGGAGTCCCCGATTCGTCATAGACTTAAACTTCCAAAACCTCTTTATGATTCTCGATCTGACCGATACCCCACTTTCGGTCCTACCGAGATCATTAAGTTGATCTAGGTTTTCGATCTCGGTGCAACCGATTTGAACCTTTCGGTCACACCGAGTTTCAGTAACTGCACGCAGTTATGAATCTCGGTGCCACCGAGTCGTTCCACTCGGTCACACCGACAGGGTCGGGCTATATATAGTCACGGGCAAAATTTGGAAATTTCTTTGAACCCCTTCGCCCGCGCGATAGCCTGCTCTGCCCTCGTGGTCTCCGGATCGTCTTCTCGCCGCCAGCAGCCTCCAGTCGCTGGTCTCCGTCGCCGTCAACGGGAATTCTGCCCCGCCGTTGCCGCTGTAGCAAGTCCCCGCCGAACTAGGGTATGGACTTGATCTTTGTGCTATTCCTCAATCTGATTCCTAGCACATTGTGATCATATTGTTTCTAGCCACGTTTGATAAACTTCTATCCAGTCAAAACGCTCATAGATTAGGTTTGATTCAAAAATTCTAGGTTTAGGTTTCCGCCGAAACTATCTCGGACCCACCGAGTTGAAAAACTCGGTCCCACCGATTTGGCTTACGCCATTGCACAAGTGAGACTCGGTCTGACCGAGAATTACTTATCGGTGTGACCGATTTTTGAACTCAGTGAAACCCTAGCAGTCTCGGTGCCACCGAACTGTGACTCGGTCCTACCGAGTTCACTAGTTTAGGTTCCAAAACTGCTTCGGTATCACCGAGTTTGAAAATCGGTAGATCCGAGATGATTTCAGTGGGAAACTAAAACTAAGTTTTTGGATCATTCTTTTTGCAAAAATCTCTGCATTTTGTGATGCTCATCCACTCTAACTCTTCTATAATCTATTCACAGGGTCAGCAGTCAGTTTGCAGCATGTCTGATCACAGTGATAGCCAAAATATGTCAGAGCAGCAAGTGGTGATGAGTGAGGGCACTAGTCCCTCCAGTTCATCTGATGAAGGCAGCAGGAGCACTCCCAGTAACTTGCCAAAGGCTGCCACAAGACAAAGGAAGAAGAGGACTTCAGATTCCGAAGATGAGGACTATCTGGTAGAGGAAGAGGCCACTTCCAAGAGAGTTGAGCCAGCTCAAGGCACTAAGCCAGGCCTGAAAATCAAAAAGCCAGCAGGCAGGCAGCCCATGTCAACCCTCAACTGAGAAGCCCACTCCCCAAGAGCCAGTTGAAGCTGAGGGCAAGAAAAGGAAGGAAAGGGTGAAGAAGACTGTTGCCAGAGTGCTTGGCAAAGCTTCCATCATGGAAGAAGAAGAGGAAGAAGAGGTAGGTGCACCAGCACCCAAGGCACCCAAACTGATGGGTGATGCCATTAGGTCAGGGGCTACTGCATCTAAGCCCAAAGCTGCCTCCAAGCCAAAGCCTAAGAGAAATACAAGGAGCATTCCTGCAGCTGAGAAGAACAAGGCCCCAGTGCCTGAGACTGTTGCTGAGGATGAGGAAGAGAATGTCCTGAGAAAGCTAAAGCCCAAGATCCCAGACCACAACGATGCTCATCCTGTGGCTGAGGACATGAAGCTCAGGAGAGATTCAGGGCTAAGGAAATGGAGAGAAGCAGACCCATATGCTTCAAGGAGAAGGACTGCCGTGGACTACAGGTTTCACACCAAGGAGCAGCAGGATTTCTATGAGACTGTGCTGTTAGATAAGAAGCCCATTGTCTGTGATATGCGTTGGGTTGATTGGACATACATCAAGGACAATGAGGAGCACTATCCTGGAGTGCAAGACAGCTTCATAGCTTGTGGAGTAGCTGACTTTGTTGGGCAGAAGCTCACAAAGTGGAACGAGGAACTCATCATGCAGTTCTACTCCACAGCTCACTTTTATCCAGATGGGAGGATCACATGGATGTCTGAGGGTACAAGGTACCAATCTACAGTGGCTGAGTGGGCACAGATCATTAATGCCCCAGAGGAGCAAGATGAAGACTTGGATATCTATGCCAAGAAGAAGATGGACCACAACTCCATGTCCAATATGCACAAGGAAATTCCCAATGAAGCTCTTGACACCTTCAAGTTTGGCTCTGTGCATTACCTTCTGTCAGGACTGCCTACGATCAATTGGATACTAAGGCACACCTTATTGCCTAAGTCTGGAGATCACAAGATGATCAGAGGCCATGCTATCAACTTGCTACATGTGTTTGATGTGCCTCAGAAGTTCAAGGTGATGAGCCTCATAGTGGAAACAATCAAGAGGACTGCAGCAGATCAGAAGAGGAGTTGCGGATATGCCCCTCAGATTCAGGAGCTCATCAACTCCAAGATGGGCACGGGCATATATCTATTGGATAAGGAACATTTGCCCATCCGTCCAGATTTTGAGGATAACCAAGTGATCATGACTGAGAACGAGCCATCATCTGCCCAAGCATTTGCAAAGAAGGAGAAGGCGAGGAAGGAGAAAGCTGCCAAGATGCCTACTCAAGAGGAGGCATCTGAGTACTTCTTGAAGACCAAACAAGAGCAGCTTGGTTACTTGATTGCATCCACGCTGAGGATTGAGCAAAGTCTGGCCACCCTCACTCAGAATCAGCAGAGCCTAGAGAGAATCATGGAACAGAAGTTCTATGACTTGGATGACAAGGTAACGGAAGTTCAATCTGCAGTGGAGCAGCTCCAGGAGGACATGCAGGAGAGGAGAGGCAGGACTACTACTCATGCCTTTTCCAGAGTGCCAAGAGGCCCGAGGTCATCTGCCGTGCCAGTTGCTGACACAAGAGCCACCACTTCAGCACCAGCTACAGCCTCAGCTCCAGCATCTACTTCAGCTCCAACTCCAGCGACTACTTCAGCATCTACCGAAGCCTTCGTCCTTGGAGTGATCCGGACTCCACCACCACCTGAAGATCAAGCCTGAGCGTCGATCTAGTGCTATGCATTTTCTAGGAACTTTTTGGTAACTTGTTGCCAAAGGGGGAGAAGATGTATAGATCATAGGCTTCGAGAGAGAGAGTGTTGCTTTTCTCTCTTGCTTTATTTGGTGGTTTTTCGAACACTTGTTTGCTTTTGTGTGCTTTTGAGATACTACGTCATTATTTGTGAGACATTGATGATCATGTGTTTGATCATAAGCTACACTTAATGTTTGCTTAATATTATCATCTTATCTATCTTGTGTGATCATTCACTTTTCTTGGTGATGAGTGCATGTATTTCATTCTTATCATTTTGAGCGCTCCACCAAGATGTATGTGACATGGAAGAGTAACCCATGACTCTAACTCTTTGTGCATTTGCAGTCCAAAGCAAATTTTAAATATGCACAAATTTAGGGGGAGCTCTTACTTATCACATACTTCTCAAAGCGACGATATATTTCATGATTATTATCTTTTGTCGAAGCTTTGATCTACATGTTGTCATCAATTACCAAAAAGGGGGAGATTGAAAGTGCAACTATCCCTAGGTGGTTTTGGTAATTCATAACAACATATAGCTCATTGAGCTAATGCTATTCCGAGATGATCATTTCAGAAAGCTCAATGATTGGCATGGCATGGATGTGAAAGTGGAACCCTCAAAATGCTAAGGACAAAGAATTGGCTCAAGCTCAAAAGCTCAAAACTCTTCATTTTATATTTTAGTGATCCAAGATCACATTGAGTCTTTAGGAAAAGCCAATACTATTAAGGAGGGATGAGGTGTTGCTTAATGAGCCTCTTGCTTCATGTGCTTAGTGATATGCTCCAAAACCCTCAACTACTTTCCCATATCCACATATGACCTAAACCCTAAGCCAAACTCGGTCCTACCGATTCTTCCTATCCGGCGCCACCGAGTTTCACTTGTCATTAGCCACTGCCAAACCCTAGCAATTCGGTCCTACCGATAGGGATCTCGGTCTCACCGAGATGGGGTTGCAAACTCTCTGTTTCCCTTTCGTAACTTTTCGGTCCCATCGAAAGAGCGAATCGGTCCCACCGAGATTGCAATGTAAACTCAGTGTTTCCCCTTTGTAACTTTTCGGTCTCACCGAAAGAGCAAATCGGTCCCACCGAGTTTGCCTGACCAACTCTCTGGTTAGCTAATTACCAAATTCGGTCTCACCGAGTTTGTGTAATCGGTCTCACCGAGATTACGTTATGCCCAAACCCTAACCATATCGGTCCTACCGAGTTGCATGTCAGTCCCACCGAAAATCACTAACGGTCACTAGGTTTACATTTTCGGTCCGACCGAGTTTATTGATTCGGTCCCACCGAGATTGGAAAACTGTGTAACGGTTGGATTTTGTGTGGAGGCTATATATACCCCTCCACCTTCTTCTCATTAGAGGAGAGAGCCATCAGAACACACACATCATTCCAACTCATATGTTCTGAGAGAGAACCACCTACTCATGTGTTGAGACCAAGACATTCCATTCCTACCATATGAATCTTGATCTCTAGCCTTCCCAAGTTGCTTTCCACTCAAACCCTCTTTCCACCAAATCCAAATCCTATGAGAGAGAGTTGAGTGTTGGGAAGACTATCATTTGAAGCACAAGAGCAAGGAGTTCATTACCTACACACCATTTGTTACTTCTTGGAGAGTGGTGTCTCCTAGATTGGCTAGGTGTCACTTGGGAGCCTCCGACAAGATTGTGGAGTTGAACCAAGGAGTTTGTAAGGGCAAGGAGATCGCCTACTTCGTGAAGATCTACCACTAGTGAGGCAAGTCCTTCGTGGGCGATGGCCATGGTGGGATAGACAAGGTTGATTCTTCGTGGACCCTTTGTGGGTGGTTGCTTCTTCGTGGACCCTTCGTGGGTGGAGCCCTGTGTGAACTCGCGCAACCGTTGCCCTTGGGTGGAGCCCTGTGTGGACTCGCGCAACCGTTACCCTTCGTGGGTTGAAGTCTCCATCAACGTGGATGTAGGATAGCACCACCTATCCGAACCACGGGAAAAACATCCGTGTCTCCAATAGCGTTTGGATTCTCCAAACCCTTCCCTTTACATTCTTGCAAGTTGCATGCTTTACTTTCCGCTGCCAATATACTCTTTGCATGCTTGCTTGAATTATGTGATGATTGCTTGACTTGTTTCAAAATAGCTAAAATCTGCCAAGAAATAAAATTGGAAAAAGGCTAAGTTTTTATTTGGTCAAGTAGTCTAATCACCCTCCTCTAGACATACTTCCGATCCTACACTCACTCTTTACCCCTGAGTATATCCCACCTTATCTTAGAACGGTCTTGCGACTATTTGCTTTGCAGATCACGGCTGTTGTCGTCTCTTGATCTACATCAATGATTTTTCAGCCACTGTCTCTACAAACTCATGGGTTAAAAAATTGCTCTGCCTAGGCGAAGGTCCAAAGACGACATCAAACTATGCTCACGGCGTGTCGCCTATGGATGCAGGAGGAAGAAGACTTGGGCACCCCCAAATATTTGAATATGAATTATTAGTTTTTGTATGTATGTGTTTGTAAGGACATGTTTGATTCGATCGGAGGGCGGACGATATACCCCTCCTTTATAATCTGGACAATCGCCTTTTTGAGTTAATAAATTCCCTTTTACCTTGAGAAAAAGGACGTGCGATATTTAATATATAGCATTAGGCCCTTTCGCAAAAAATATAAAAATACAAAGTGTCGTATATTTGAGGATTAATTCTTTTATCACAAAATGCATGACCTTGGACATTCAAATACTTAATTTCATACCCTGCAAAAGAAACTTAATTCCATACCACGCATAAAAAGCATCATGGGAGTAGAACTCGAGTATACTTCTTTTGCGCAGGGAAAGAAACTTGTGTACTTGGTCAACGTCTTTACTTGCTTTTCGGTTTCGGGGAAGATACGTAATTTACCGACCACCAACCCAAATAATATGTCGTGATAGAGAACATTGTTGAGTACTCAACATTGTTAGTAGCTGTAGCCATCAAGCCAAATAAAATAGAGCATATTGTTAGCTGTAATCCGCTAGTAGTGTGTTTGGTTGCTATCCTCACAAGTCGCTCTCCTGGTTTCACATTATTTCCAATTATGTCCTTCTGTTTCTGTTCATGCAAACTCAACACACCCCTTTCCTAGCAGAAAGTGTAAAGTCAAGAAATGCGTGCTTAGAAAACACGATTAGACACAACCAAGGACAAATTAAGGCGATTGGAGATTAATGTTGTCACTGACAGTGACCCCGTGTAATGGTCCAAACTGTCGCCTGCTGTCGTGAGCAAGCAGGACAATATAGAAGCACCGAATCATCATCAAACAATCCGATATATCTCCTTCGTTTTCGAGATCTCAAAAATGATCATATTATCAGTGCATACAGAGTATACTCCATATTATAACACACATTGCATTTCAATTGACGCCAGACGACGTCTGCTTCAGATGCCAGGGAACAGAGACTGACGTGCAAGCACGAGAGAATATCTGTTGTGGTACTGGTACAGCAGGAGAAAAGCGCATCATGTTTTGGTACCATCCATACCATACTGGCGCACATAGAAAACACAATATCAGTATCTTCAACAAGTGGACAAATGTTCTATTGCTCACATTGACTGGTTGTCTTGTCCAGACCAAACTGCTCATGCCACAAACTTTTATTTTCGGAGATCAACATATCTTTTGGTGTACACTAATCCAATGTATATTCTAGGATACAGGTTTGGTACAAAACTGCAAACTGCTTAGCAAAACCCTGAAATGTGGCAGATGAAAGAGAGGGAGGAGAATATATAAGAGGGCCTTCTCGTTCCAAGGCGGGTATTATGCATTTATGCTAGATCTGGTGCCAACGCAGGTGTACTGTTCGCAGAGCCAATTGGTTCTTGTAGGGCAAGGTTCAGCGGGAACATCTCGCATTGAGCAACATGTGCCATCAGTTGGTCCATGAGGACCAATGCGGCCATCGTCTCCACCATTGGAACAGCTACAAAAGCAATGACGGGGGAAAGATCAGATGATAGGACACTACTTCCTCTGTGAACTGCAAAAATGTCTTATATTTAGAGATACCAGAGGGAGTACTAGATAACAAAAGGTAGAATATTAGATGGGTCCATTACCCCGAGGGACAACACATGGGTCATGGCGACCCCTTGTCTTTAGTTCGATATCCTCATGATCCCTTGTTACAGTATTTTGCTTCTTCTGGAAAAATGAAATTAACACCTCAGATAAATGACTATATAAACAACTGTTCCACATGTAGCATGCATGAAATATTGCCCTACTATACTCCAACGGAAAGAAAGCAAATGTTTTGCAACAAATAAACATTTTAATATTCATAGCTGCTAACAAGTTTAATACTTGACATAGCAGTGGTTATAAGTTGTTACGGCATAATATCATAGTTCTTGTCATTCGAAAAGCATGCCATGGAACATTGCTACCCTTTCAATAACATTTTCTCTGTTTTGTGATTCTGAAAGGAAGTTCTCTGCACCGGAATGGCTTACCCCAATAGTTGCTGTTGGCTTGAAAGCTACTTTGAAGTATATAGTTTCACCATTTGATATCCCTCCCTGCATGAACACAAATTAACAATGTACTGTCACACTTCTGATTTTAAGTACTCCCTCCGTTCCTAAATATAAGTCTTTGTAGAGATTTCACTATGAACCACATACGGATGTATATAGATGCATTTCAAGCTTAGATTCATTCATTTTGCTCCGTATGTAGTCCATCTAGTGGAATCTCTATAAAGACTTATATTTAGGAACGGAGGGAGTATTGAAAATGAACATTGTAATAGTAAAGCAGGGTGCTTTGATAAATACCTGTACACCGCCTGAGCGATTGGTTCGTGTTCTCACATTTCCAGCCTCATCCATATAAAACTCATCGTTATGCTCACTTCCAGTTAGGTCAGTACCTGCGAACAAGTTACTAATAGTCAGGCGATTTGGAAAGTAGGAGGCATTCCCACAGCAACTAATTTTGTGCAAACCAATTTCCTACCTGCAAATCCACTACCGATCTCAAACCCCTTGCTTGCAGGAAGAGAAAGCATAGCCTTTGCCAGTAGAGCTTCAAGTTTGTCAAATACAGGAGAGCCAAGCCCCTATAAATTATACCAGCAGGCAGAAGACAATGCATTACTATTACTGAATTATGTCAACGAAGATTGTGCAACAAATATGATGTATGATAATCATGAGTCGAGAACAAAATAGAGTGAGGCCTTGTTTGGTTTATTATGCTGGAACACACCAAAATCAACATAACAGAATCTTAATCTTAATACTTACACGAGGAACATTTCTGGCAATGCATGTGACCACCCCACCAATCGAATTCCCATTAATCCGTACTTTATCAATTGCATCAATCATCTTCTGTGCATATTCTGGATCAGGACATCTACAAATGTTGCTCTCTATCTGGAAATTAAAAAAAATAAAAAATCCAGTAAATCACTGAGAGTATCCTGTACTGTTAGTTAAGAGGGTGGCAACCACGGACCTGATCCAGGGTAAGAGTTTCGTAATCAACTGCGTCTTCAGGAAGTACCACTTGATGCACTTTGGAAACAAATGCCAGAATCTGCAGGTAAATATTTATCCGCCATAAGGTACTGAAAAATTAAGAGATAACCACAAAATATGCCCTTCTGCGTGGGAATGAAATGGTGAAATAAATCAGTATTCACTGCAGCACGATACAGATTGCTCTATGCAACAGTATACAAGATGGATCGAAGTACATAGACAACTGAGTTGTCATATTTAGGTCAAGCAAGAACTGAAATAAAAGCAAAATAAAGAGGGGCCATCCAATAGGAAAACCACTGCTTATTTGCAAAATCCAGAGATGCTAATATTTAATTAAGACAAAAGTTGAATGCTTCGACATATTTAGGATGTATCCACATGCAAGTTTTCTTTATTCAGGCTATATTGTTTATCAAGCAGTAACCAGGGGAGTGACAAGGCTTGGTTACAGATGCGGAATAGTTAAAAAAAGTAAGTGCCAAGTAGGACCAAACCTCTACTCCACATTTGAGCTTAAGAATTTTCTTTGCAACAGCTCCTGCAGCTACCCTTCCAATGGTTTCTCTTGCTGATGACCTTCCACCTCCCTATTATACAGTTCACATAGAAAATTGTTCAACTCAACTATTCAAGTACAGAAAACACCCACATGTAAAGTTGTAGCAGAAAAGTGCAGCAGTTAGTGCATCACTGTGATAACTGATCTATACACCTTATATATGTATGACAACAGGTACCTGAACAGATCTAACACCGTACTTGAGGTCATAAGTTAAATCCGCATGGGAAGGTCTGTATGCCTTAGCCATTTCAGTGTAATCCTGTGGAACCAAATATGATTGTGAAACAAAAGGGTCAGTGCCAACAATTATTGCCCTTCCATGAGTATAGTTATTATAAATCTTATACTAGATACTTACACCCCCTCTTTGATCCGTGTTTGGGACAAAAACATGAATCGGCGTCCCAGTGGTCATTCCTGCAGAAAATACATCCAGCCTTGTCATAAAACTGATGCAAACTAATGCATTCTTATTTAAAAATCAAATTCACCAAGGATATCCCATGTCTTGAAATGTACCCTACCTTCATATGTCCCTGAAAGAATTTTACAAGTATCGGTCTCCTTCCTTGGGGTTGTTATTCTGCTCTGACCTGGCCGCCTGTGATAATCAACCTCTTCGTATTAGTTTACATCATGGAAATATCTAATGATTATATCTCCAAGAGGTTAACAGAATGCATTTGCAATGTCCTAATTCTGGCAGCAGCTGGAAAACTAATGAAATCTTGAAGCACACCTTCGATCAAGGTCTCCTTGCATGTCTTCCTCGGTGAGTGGGATTCTGGGTGGACAACCACTGATAACGCAGCCAACGCCACCTCCGTGAGACTCTCCATAAGTTGCAACCTGGAAGTAGTCCCCGAAGATATTTCCAGCCGCCTTCACCTCTGTTCTCCAATTGACAAAGCAACACATGTCAGAGTTAGCTCTTTTATGGTTCTCGTTCAAAGACAACTGCAGTTATGCAGCCATGCCGACCATCTCAGAATTCACATAAAACGTACAAATGCAGGACACAAAAAATAACAGCATTGGAACTAGGTGCTGTCACAACCCCTGAGATCTCAAAACAACAATAGAGATGCAACAGTGAACCTGTACTGAGCTATGGGTGATATGGCCAAACAATCATCTTTGAAATTGCGATCGCGGAAATACGGTCCCGAAAATGGCATCAGAAAGACGGCTTTTCTCTACATAACAGTTCACAAACCCTCTTCTCCATGCCACGAACGACGGCCATACTATACTATCAGGCAGCAGCTGACCAAGCAATCCTAAGCTCGCCTTAAGGCAATCAACCAGTTACCCCCAACCCCATAAACGGAGCAGACACGGCGAAGCGCGTTCTAACGACGGGAATCGAGGAGGCGCGGAGCAGCGGGACGGACCTAGGCGGGCGGCGCGGCGGCGGCCGACGGAGAAGCGGACGGAGGCGGGGGCGGAGTCCGTGAGCGCCCGGAACCCGCCGCGGGGGAGGGAGCTCCAGGGCGCCCCGGCGGCGAGCTGGTGCGACGTGGGCGCGGCTGCCATTGGAGGGGGGGGGGGGGGGGGGGGGGGTAGATTGGTTGGTCTGGTTACGGTTGGTGAGGCGGAACGGAGGAGGAAGGAGAGGGGGTGGACTCTAAATACGCGACGGAGAGGCGCCGCCTACCTACCCCCTGGCTCCGGCGGCTCGGCTCGGGTCTGGTGGTCTGGTTTGGTTTCGTGCTGTATGCCGCACCTACGACGACGAGACCGGAGGCCCCGGTCCGGTGCGGGTTGGTGAGCGGATTGACTCGCTAAGCACAACACAAAGTTTTTTTTTGCGACTAAACGCAACACAAAGTTTTTTTTATACAATAATAATGACCGGCCCTCTAAATGGACGGGCCGGCCGGGTCGAGCCGCTTGTCCCCGCGCGGGCCGAGCTAGAGCTGCTCCGCTCCTACACGGGTGGAACAGTGGCGATGACCGAAGCTACTCTGCCCTCTTGGAGTTGTCCGCGCGGGGGCATGGTAGGAAAAGCCGATTGCCTATTCACCTTCATTGGTGTGACCTGTTGGTGGGGAGATCCCTTTTTCTCTCCGATGCCTTTGACGTTATACAATGACGACTTGGTGGTCCGTGACATTAAGTATCGGTCTTTGACCATGAAGGAGCCAAAATGATCGTTGTTGCCATTTGTATTAATGCCATGCTCCTCAAGGAGAGCATCGAAGCTTCGCACCTATGAAACAAGAAGAAGGCCGAGGGGGGAACCCTAGACGGAGATCTAAAGCGAACTCGGATCTCCCAGGCCCTTGCCGTCCTGCATGATTCTAACGCATCTATGGTCGGCTCCTCTCCCGACTCTGATTTTGACAGGCCCGACGACGACCCCTGTGCCATCTTTGAGCTCTACTACTGCCATAAAGATGCTAAGGAGAAAGGCAAACGCCGATGAAGATCCTTCCACTTTGTTGCCGGACATGCACGAAGACAAATGGGAGGCTCAAATGGTCATTTGTGGTTGGGGATGATATTAGTCTGAACAGGTTGAAGTTTCATCATAATCTCTATTAAGGACAATGCAATATATAACAATTAGATAACAGTGGAGTGGAAGAAGTTCCAATTGATGAGCAACTCATACATACATATATTAACATGGCTAATCTTTGGATTTCCAGCTTTTTTTAGTTTTTTTAACTGGCTCTTGGGAGATTATGTGGGACCGTTTCTCTTATGAGGATTGGGCGGGGTAAAAACTATCATGTTGCGATTGTTCTCGTTGCTCGATGCATTTTTCTCGAACCATTTCCATCGCTTTCTATGCATATCTCCCTCTTTCTTTTAGCATGGTGCTCTCTCCCTAGCTTCTGCCACGAAGATTGTTAGTGGAAAGGCGAAACCCTGGATTAAACCGAGCAGAATATCCTCGGCAAACCGTCATAAAAAATGGAGCCATCACTTGTATTATGTGATCTTCTCACTCAATACATGAAGGAGCATAAAACATAAGGGTGGATCTAGAGACATTGAATTCAAAGAGCCTCTATTAGAAAATGATCACATAAATATTGATATTGTTGCGTCTCCTCGCAACAAGGAAACCATTTGATATTTTATCCATTTGTATACAACATGGTAGCAATTTTTGTTTCTCGTGGTTTCTCGAAAACACTGCGAAGAACTGACACAAACATGCAAACTTTTGTACACAACAAATTTCACCCGTTGTAGTTATTGAGAAAAATGGGTTGCATATCAAACATGAAAACTGATCATACACAATAAACCAAAAATACCTTTTGCAACATGGGCGCAACATCGGACACCTAGAATGTTGGCATGCGTACGAAGCAAAATACATATACTAGCTTGTAACATGTTGGCATGTGTATGAAATGAGACATGCGAGCTTGCATGTCTAAACAACCTCAAAGATTTCCTAAGCTTGCTTACCTAACCATCAACATTTGAGGCAGTTGACCTTCCCACCTTTGGACTCAAGACCCCAAATCTGCCTAGCCAGACAACGTCACCGGATATAGCGGGAGTCGAGGTTCCGCTACAAATCAAACGTCACATTTTTTAGCAATTGAATGCCGAGATGGCAAATTATGTTGTTGCGAGGATGACAATTTCCTCTAGCAAGCATGGCAAATCCTTGTCATGTTTAGTTTTTTGCTAGAAATTGCCATGCTTGCTAATGGTAACTATCATCCTCGTGATAACATAATTTGCCATTAAAAATGTTTAATTTGCCATGCTTTTAAACCCAACATCAGATTTTTAACATTTATGTTATTCTAAGGCCTCTTTGGTGTACGGGAATTTGTAAGAATTCTACTCCTAGAGCCCGTTGGTTTGCAGAATAGAATCACATTTCTGTACATGATTGGTTCCAATCCGACGTATTTCAAAGTAAAAGAAACTTTAACTCAGACCTAATGGAAGAGGTCATATCATGTGAATCGAATGATGTCTGTTTTCGTATCTCTGTTCATAGGATCTGGGATACAAACCATCTCACTTCTCATAGCTTTCATATTCAAAAAAGGCCTAAACGAAGAGACAATGTAGCGGTCGAATGAGTTTTCACGAAAAGAAAAACGATCCAACTCAAAAGTAGCCTCTTTTTTTTTGCCTCTGCTAAGCATCGGCAAGTGACGATCTGACGTCTGAAAAAACAGGCAGACGTTGTGACCTTTGGTCCTTGACACCAGCGACAGATGATGCTGGTGGAGAGGGTTGGTGGCTCTGTGTTCCTCGTTTATCACACGTTAAGTTTTTTTTTTGCGGTAAATTGGAGCACGCGATGCCAGCGACAGATAGAATACACTCTATCCTTACACAAGTGGAATAATTATCATAACTCATCAGCCACAAACAGAGAACCCACATAAGAGAAATGTGTCAACCTCAAGGTAATTTATGATATGATAGAAATTACGAGACTTTGTACAAACCTGGAGGCACCTTCCGTGCCTCTTTCCCCCCCTCCCCCGACAGAGGAAACCAGGCAGGCACGAGGCACACCCCCAACCCTGCTGCAACTTCTTCAGCTAGCCAACAGCACACGCATGAACGTATAAGATGTCCTCATCTCGGCATCTGCAGGGCTCCCCGCCGGGAGTCGGCGAGCCGCTTCGTGGTGCCAGAAGCTTTACAACACGCTTTACATACACTACAGGTAACCGAGGCGAGTTTAACAGTTACATCCCGTATGCTCAGACGAAGTGAGCACCCTGCAGGGGGAGAAGGCCCGAAGACCGCAATCTAGAAGCATATAGTGTTTTTACGCTGTTCGTGATAGGCTGTAGCTACACCTCTTCCTGATGCAGAGCAGGGGGTGGAGGTAGCGGAGGCGACTGGGACGTCTGCTGGGGCGGCTCTTCAGCTTTGTTGTTCACTTTGATCTCCAGCAGCCGCTCGACCGGCTGACGGCAGATGGGGCACCTGGTGGTCTGGTACCTCAAGACCTTGGCGCACTCGCTGCACATACACTGCGGCAAAAAATTTAGTGTCAGTTACTAGAGATGCTAGCACAGAATCGGTTGCCAAACAGCCCATAGCACTGGAAATGGACATCAATCAGTGAATATTGTAGGAGATTTTTCTGGAACAGTAAATAGAATATGAAAGATTCAAGATCACGCTTGGTAAACAATATAGTAGAAGTGTAATAACAGACTAAATCTCTGGAATTTATGTTTTTTCTACAATAGCATAACTGCAGCATTATAGCTTAATTAACTTCAAACGTAGATATTCACACATAAGCTTCTATATTTATAGATTTGAGACTTACCATATGCCTACATGGAAGGACAGTAGTATCCCTAGGTTCTGAGAGGCATATGACACATTCTTTCCCAGGATCATTTGCATCAGTGTCCCCTTCCACAGAGTTTCCTATCCCATATATTTCCTGCAATTCATACCTGGTGCCATTCACCCAAAGGATCTGACTAACAACTCGTACTTGATAGTCACCGCTTTCTTTCTTTTCAAACACAGCCTGTGTGATCTGCGAGTTTGGAGTTTTGGGTTTCTGGTCTTCCCCCTCCGATGGTTGATCAGCAGCCAATGTTGTTTCAGCTTTAACTGCAAGTGGATATATTTCCATTCCCCCCTGTTTCAACAACTCAGAGTCCTCAAACGCTGAGAAGTCAATTCCTGTCCCTGAAGGTTGCCTAAACTTCTGGCCAAGACCCTCTTTGAAGCTAACAGTAACAGGCTTAATCAAGTCTGGCTTCATTGCTGTTAGATTGCAGTTGAGCTCTTCCTTTGCAAAGAAGTAGACAGTCATGCTGTTCAAGGAAGTAGATCAAGAAGAATGGTAAATCACCTAATAACATTACAGAAAGATAAAGACTTCTTTTGACTGTATTAAGGAAGCTGTAATGCTTTAGTTATACAACATGAAAGTACAACAACACTACATAATTAATAACAATGCAGCTCTAGCACAAAACACCAAAATCCTCTACAAACATACCAGTGTCATATTTGCAGGAAGGACAAATCCAGTGTGCTTGGTATAGTGCTCCCAGAATAAACAAATTTAATTCAAATACATATTTCGCTAACCATTAGCAATTTCGCAACTATTACACTTAAAATTATTTTTGAGAAAAATGTAGCAAGATGCATGCTTTATAATGGAACAGTATCGACAGCTTGGTAGAACTGAAATTCTAAGAATTCTTTTTGGTGGCTCATAATCAGAACACATCAATTCCAAACAAACTAGAAAGAAAGACTTGCTTTGTACAAAAATCTGGGTCACAGACAGATTATTCAACCAAGAGTGGTTGTGCTACAAAAATGATGATGAAAGAGGGAAAATGGTACTACTGGGGATGAAGACCTTAACAGTTCCAAATATAACTCCAAGGATGGAAACATGTTGGTTTAGAGAATAAAATATATGCCTACAGTAACAACCGAGCAGAAAGTAATGCAGGGAAGAATGAGTGGGGATAATATACATAATATCTATCGTTGACTAGGCCACCTCGGAGAATAGGGCATAAGTAACACTTGGTGTTAACAATGCGATGGAGCGAGCATCCTCTGTAAGTCTCACAATCAATGCAAAAAATACAATGGTTTGACCAGGCAGGAACCCAAATATGTAGTGTTCTGCCTCCAGAGTACAGACACACAACTACCAAAGTTTAACAGTTGCCAAGGGATCAAAGTGTATGGCAACTGTAGATCATTGAAACTTCATCCTTACTACCGTATTGTCGACCAACGAGTTTTTTACTAAAGATTTTTTAGAACAATCTAATAATGAATGAAACATGCATATAATACTATAGCTGGCTTTCTAGGCTTTCTGGCTATTGAAGAAGAATTATTTGCAAGGACCAGGGTAACACTTTTGTAGACAAAAAGTCTTTATGTACGGTTTTTACTAATTTCCATTTTCTGTTTTGATCAATAGAGGGAATCGTCAATTAACAAACAAATGGAGGTCAAAGATCGCTGAAATTGACGAATACCACCCGCCCTTAACCTCAAGCAAGTGAAAGCATCACCATCATCAGAGACCGAGATTAATTCCTCAACGCATCAACGTCGACATACAAAACAAATCCATGCAAACAAGAACATGTTGCACACAAATTCTGCTCCTGGCCACTGGCGGGTAGCTGCCGGCATACATATAACGGCCCAAACATAAAGATTTAAGAGAAGGAAGAAAGTTTTCACCTTCCAGCGACGGTGGCATCGAAGGTGAAGGCGACGAGGAAGCGGCCGGGACAGCCTTCATCGGGCTCAATCCGGAGCGTCTCCTTCTTGAGGTTGACGTCGTTGCGGATGGTGACGGCCTTCTGGTGCTCGACGTAGGGCGTGGGCATGGGCGGCTGGAGCCCGTAAGGGTACCGTCCGGCCCAGCCGGGGTAGTGGTGCGAGTGGACGGAGGGCGGGAACTCCGTGGGCGGCACGTTGGGCGGCGGCGCGGCGCCCCTGTGGTGATGGTCGTAGGGCGCCGGGAGGGGCACCTGCACGGAGGGCGGCGGCGGCGGGTAGTAGTTCCCGTACTGCGGGTAGTACTGCGGCGGGTTGGGGTTGGGGTACTGCGGCGGGTAGGGCGTGGCGGCGGCGAAGACGTAGCGGTTGGGCGCGGCCTCCGGCTGCTGCGGGGGCGGCGGCGCCTGGTGGTGGTGGCCGTGGCCGTGGCCGGAGCTCCGGCGGCGGTGGCCCGGGCCGCCTCCCCCGCCGTTGCTGCCCGCGTTGCCCATAGCTCCCGCTGCGAGCCCGGGGGAGACGCGCTCAGGCTCGGATCTCGGGGCCCTGGAGCATCAAAATCGGAGGAGCCTCGCCCTCCTCCCAACAACGTCCCCAGAAAGAAAACCCAAGAATCCAAGAACACGCACGCCGGCTCCGGGGATCGGAAGCAGCGGCGCAGCGGGAATTGGAACGAGCCCCCGATTGATTCCCCCCACGCGGATCGAAATCGAACACGATCGATCGATTCGATCGGGGGAGGGGACGGGGAAGGGTGGGGAGGGGAGGGGAGGGGAGGGGAGGAACGGAGCGCTTGCCGGCGCGCTCACCCACACTTGTTGCTTTCTCGTCTGTGTCGTATTTTTGGGGCTATAATGGAAGGTTGCGCGTAAAGCACACCACTATCGTCTCTCCCTTTTCTCTCCCCCCCTCGCCCCCGGTGGTTACAGCTATGGTTGTCATCACACCCCCCCAGCCCCTTTAACTCCCCCCCGAATCGCCCGCCGGCCACGCGGGGCTTGTGCGCCGCGTGCGGGCGCGAAACCACCGGCGGGGCTCCCTCGCACCCCCTCGGAGGCACGGCGAGCCTTTTCACCCCACACGTGCGACTGACCCCCTGCGAGGGAGTGATGGCCAGCCTATTTTTGGCGAGGTAGTACGTGCGAGAGTGGTGGTGTGGAGTGGCTCCAAGCCGCACGGTAAACTCCTGGCCGCACGTGTAAAAACCTTCTAGACTCGAAAGAAAAAACGTGCAAAAACCTCTTGAAACTGGAGTGAAATGGCGACGACCAATGCATTGCCAGTTTTTGAGGCCTTGGAAACGGAGAGGCTGCTTGTCAAGTGGCAACAATTCTCATATTCCTTGCCCTTTTTTTGTTAATAAAGCTTTCTGGGAAAGAGGTTCTTGTAGTGGGAGGAGGTAGTGGTAGTGGTCAGGTTTCAGCCTAACCGGAGGCGTCGCTGCTCCGCTTTTGCTAGTGGGCTTCTCCGCTCGACTAATGACAAGGAGACAATAATACATTTATACCTTGTTCGGTTTGTGTCCTCGGAATAAAGCTTCCTGTAATCGCACGGCTCCCTTGAATGGCCGAAATGAAAGGCGTGCACGATACAGGTGCAATAATTGAGGAGGCCACAAGAGACGGACGGTGCCGTCAGGCCTCGAAGTGGTCGATGGGATGGTTGATTTAGGCCTGAAAATGTGGGTGCTCCTCTAACTGGCGACACCCTTTCCGTCGTCGCACTCATTTACTCGGGTCCGGATCGGGTGGCCTGGTTAGCGTTCAAAGTGGGGGTGCGTCCCTACTTGACTAGATAAACACTTGCTATCAGATGCGACCGCAGCTGGCCTGGAACCCGGGACGATGGCTGGACCCCAACAGCTTGTTTGGTTGGGGGATATTAGAGATAGGGAACGGGAATTTAAGAGGTACGTGACATATACGCGGTGTTTGCTTTCAGGAATTTTTGTGTGTAGGGACTAGAAAGAATCTATCTTAGAGATTTTTTTATCAAACAGGGGAAAACTTTTTAGAGACTAAATTAGGCATTTGGGGCTAAATGCTTGACAGTCTTTTTGGAACCTTTTGGGACTTTTCCAACAATGCCCCTTCATGCACCCATTGGCCCGCCACCACATGGTGTTGTTTGATTGTTTTTTTTTCTATATACTAGGGGCAACATGGTCATTTAATAACCTCTAGGAAGGGACTAGGGACTTTTTAGTCTCTGAAAACAAATAGGGAGGGACTTTTTAGGACTATAGACTTTTTAGTTAAAATTAGAAAAAGTCTTAGGACTAGAGAACCAAACACCACCATAATTCACTGTTTGGTTAGAGGGCAAGGGAATTAAGGTGGGATGGAGAAGGGGAATTAAGGAGGTCAATTCCCACGTATCTCTTCCGAGCCTCCCCCCTGTTAATTCACATGGAAAGTTATTTTCTCTCAAATTCCCTTTTTTAATTCCCGCCACACACCAAACATGAGATTGGAACTAAAATTCAACTTCCCACGCCTAATCCCCTACTAAACTCCCACCTGTAAACTCCCACTCCCATTCCTCGTTCTAACCAAACACGCTGTAAACTGTAAAGGGAAGGCGATCGATCGTGAGGCACCACCGGTCAGTACGTACCAAATGCCAGGCTTCTTTTTTAGGTTCAATGCAAGGCTTGTTGATGATGTCGAGATGGAGTATACGCCGCGCCCCGATCTCAACCTTCCACGACAAATGAGACCGTGCATGAAGCTGGAGAAAACATTTGTCGGCCAGAGACGTTGTGTAAATGAAGTCGGACGGGTTTATCCGGGTAGAGCTTCTTGAGGTCCAGTCCATACTTTTTCCCTTTTTTGCGAGAAAAAGGGAAATTTTTATTAACTCAAGGAGGCAAGTCAGCCGGTACCATTACAACAATATTGCTTAAGCTTGAGCCCAGCCAAACTACAGCATGAGGAGTACTTTTACCATATGCAGCAAGCTCATGACTAATTTTATTTTACAAACAACTAATAGCATTAATAGAAATCTTCCTAGGGTCATCAGTGACCATCCTCTTGATCTCCTCAACGAGTACATGAAATTTCGATCTGTCCACCGACGTGGCCTTTAGAGCAACTCCAATGGGGCGATCTAAACGGACGCGCGCTTTATCCGTTTTTTTGTCCGTTTGGGTCGGCCAGGCGGACGTGCGCGTTCGCATTTTAAAATGGGTCGGCTTGACCGCCCAACGGGGAGGCCGACGCAAATGTACCGCCGTGAAAAAAAAACAAGTTGCACGGAATAAACATAATTAAACATAAAGTGGCCGGTCAAACGCCGGCCAAAGTCCACCTAAATTAATAAACATTAAATAAAACATTAAAAAAAGTCTGTGCCCGCCTGCTGCCGCCCGGCACGCTGCCCTAGACGTCGCCGGCCTTGCTCTTACCCTTGCTGTCGACGCCGCCGTCGTCGGTGAGGTCGATGAAGACCGGAGCAGGGCCAGCCCACCCGAACGTCGTCTAGTACGCTGCCAGGGCAGCCTCCTCCGGCGTCTGCTGGGGCGGTGGCATTGCGGCAAGCCGCGTGCTCCTCCTCCTCCACTTCGTGTCGGAGCGCCTCCGCGTCGCGTTGGAGCATGGCCTCGTAGCGCATCTGCTCCTCGTCGTCGGCCTGCTCCTGGCGGAGCCAGTGCTCCTTCCATCGCTCGAGGTTGGCCGCCTCCTCCTCCGGCGTCGCGGCGAAGTGAACGGGAGGCGCGCTTACCCACTCGCGGGACTGGCCCGTCCATGAGTAGGCCTCCTCCGGCCAAGTGGGTGGACGCGGGGAGCGCTTACGCGTCGGCTCCGGCTCCGGCTTGGGCTGGACGGGCGGCGACGGTGGCGGTGGCGGCACGAAGAGCGGGGTGTGGACGGAGTCCCCCGCCGCCGACAGGGCAAGAGCTTGCTCCAGCCCATCCCAGTGCGCATCCTCCTCGAGGCGGCTAGCCTCCAGCGCATGTTGCAGGGCCTCCTCGAGGGCGGCTTGGTACTCCGCATCCATGTCCTCCGGCTCTACCTGCGGGGGCGGCGGCGGGAACGGCGTCGGGACGCCCGAGCGCCGTTGCTCCTCGTGTTCGAGGGCGAACCACGCCTCCTAGTTGGGGGAGTCGGCGGCATACTCTGGCAGTCGATGCTGCTCCGGCGTGAGCTGCGTGCGGCGCCTGCGCACCTCGTCGTCGTGCGCTCGCTGGGTACGAGGAATCTATTGGGGAACATAGCAATAATTCAAAATTTTCCTACGTGTCACCAAGATCAATCTAGAAGATGCTAGCAACGAGAGAGAGGGAGTGCATCTTCATACCCTTGAAGATCGCTAAGCGGAAGCGTTACAAGAACGCGGTTGATGGAGTCGTACTCGCGGCGATTCAAATCATGGAAAATCCGATCTAGCGCCGAACGGACGGCGCCTCCGTGTTCAACACACGTACAGCCCGGCGACGTCTCCTCCTTCTTGATCCAGCAAGAGGAGAGGAGAAGTTGAGGGAGAACTCCAGCAGCACGACGGCGTGGTGGTGGAGTTTGTGGTATTCCTGCAGGGCTTCGCCAAGCTCTACGGAGGAGAAGGAAGAGTTGGAGGAGGGAGGGGCTGCGCCAGGGAAGGGGTGCCACTGCCCTCTCTCTCCCTCACTATATATAGGGGGAAGGGGGTGGAGGAGGCGCCCTAGGGTTCCCTAGGGGAGGGGCGGCGGCCATAGGGAAAACCCTAGATGGGTTTGGGCGCCCCCACCCTAGGAAACTTGCCCCCCAAGCCGGGAGGGGTGGCTGCCCTAGGGGAGGCGCCCCCACCTCTCCAAGTTACGTGAGATGGGGTGGGAGGGGCGCTCAGCCCCTTAGTGGGCTGATGTGCCCCCTCCTCTTGGCCCATAAGGCCCCCCAACGCTTGTCGGGGCCTCCGAAACCCCCTTCGGACACGTTGGTCGTCACCCGGTACCCCCGGAACAATTCCGGACTCAAATACCCTTCGTCCAATATATCGATCTTCACCTCCGAACCATTCCGGAACTCCTCGTCACGTCTGGTATCTCATCCGGGACTCCAAACAACCTTCGGTAACCACATACTATTTCCCATAACAACTCTAGCGTCACCGAACCTTAAGTGTGTAGACCCTACGGGTTCGGGAACCATGCAGACATGACCGAGACATCTCTCTGGCCAATAACCAATAGCGGGATCTGGATACCCATATTGGCTCACACATGTTCCACGATGATCTCATCGGATGAACCACGATGTCGGGGATTCAATCAATCCCGTATACAATTCCCTTTGTCTATCGGTATGTTACTTGCCCGAGATTCGATCGTCGGTATCCCCATACCTCGTTCAATCTCGTTACCGGCAAGTCTCTTTACTCGTTCTGTAACGCATGATCCCGTGGCTAACTCATTAGTCACATTGAGCTCATTATGATGATGCATTACCGAGTGGGCCCAGAGATACCTCTCCGTCACACAGAGTGACAAATCCCAGTCTCGATTCGTGCCAACTCAACAGACACTTTCGGAGATACCCGTAGTGTGCCTTTATAGCCACCCAGTTACGTTGTGACGTTTGGCACACCCAAAGCATTCCTGCGGTATCCGGGAGTTGCACAATCTCATGGTCTAAGGAAATGATACTTGACATTAGAAAAGCTTTAGCAGACGAACTATACGATCTTGTGCTATGCTTAGGATTGGGTCTTGTCCATCACATCATTCTCCTAATGATGTGATCCCGTTATCAACGACATCCAATGTCCATGGTCAGGAAACCATAACCATCTATTGATCAACGAGCTAGTCAACTAGAGGCTTACTAGGGACATGCTGTGGTCTATGTATTCACACATGTATTACGGTTTCCAGTTAATACAATTATAGCATGAACAATAGACAATTATCATGAACAAGGAAATACAATAATAACCATTTTATTATTGCCTCTAGGGCATATTTCCAACAGTCTCCCACTTGCACTAGAGTTAATAATCTAGTTCACATCACTATGTGATTGTAATGAATCCAACACCCATGGGGTTTGTTCATATCTCACTTGCGAAAGAGGTTTATTAGTCAATGGGTCTGAACCTTTCAGATCCATGTGTGCTTTACAAATCTCTATGTCATCTTGTAGATGCAGCTACCACGCGCTACTTGGAGCTATTCCAAATAACTGCTCTACTATATGAATCCGGTTTACTACTCAGAGTCATCCGGATTAGTGTCAAAGTTTGCATCGACGTAACCCTTTACGACGAACTCTTTTACCACCTCCATAATCGAGAAAATTCCTTAGTCCACTAGTTACCAAGGATAAGTTCGACCGCTGTCGTGTGATCCATTCCTGGATCACTCTTGTACCCCTTGACTGACTCATGGCAAGGCACACTTCAGGTGCGGTACAAAGCAGCTTGTTTCTTATGAGCAGGGAAATATGTAGCAGAGAAGTAATAAATCATATCCTGGGGACTACACACACAACCAAGATCAAGAGAATTAAACCATACCTTAGCATCACCCTTTAATGAGAACGGAAATATTTTAAGGATATATAAGTAACGAGTTCTCTCATCAGTAGTGAACATGATGGCTATATCATTTAATTTAGTAAGATGTGCCACAACAGTTTCAGATTCATAGCCATGAAAAGGATCAGATTCAACCAAAGTAATTATATCAGGATCAACAGAGAATTCATAATCCTTATCGGTAACACAGATAGGTGAAGTAGCAAAAGCAGGGTCAGGTTTCATTCTAGCATTTAGAGATTGCTTGTTCCATTTAGCTAATAACCTCTTAAGTTCGTTTCTATCTTTGCAAGCTAAAATAGCTAAAGAGGCTTCTTGATCAAAAACATAACCCTCAGGAATAACAAGTGATTCTTCATCATCACTTTCATCAGTATTATCAGATTCAATATTTTCAATCTCTCTAGCCCTAGCAAGTTGTTCCTCAAGGAATTCACCAAGTGGCACAGTAGTATCAAGCATAGAAGTAGTTTCATCACAAGTATCATGTATAGTAGAAGTGGCATCATCAATAACATGCGACATATCAGAACGAATAGCAGAAGCAGTTTTAGGCGTCGCAAGCTTACTCAAAACAGAAGGTGAATCAAGTGTAGAGCTAGATGACAGTTCCTTACCTCCCCTCGTAGTTGAGGGATAAATCTTGGTTCTTGGATCTTTCAAGTTCTTCATAATGATAAGCAGATATAAATCCCAAGTGACTCAAAGAATAGAGCTGTGCTCCCCGGCAACGGCGTCAGAAAATAGTCTTGATAACCCACAAGTATAGTGGATCGCAACAATTTTCGAGGGTAAAGTATTCAACCCAAATTTATTGATTCGACACAAGGGGAGCCAAAGAATACTCTCAAGTATTAGCAGCTGAGTTGTCAATTCAACCACACCTGGAAACTTAATATTTGCAGAAAAGTATTTAGTAGCAAAGTAATATGATAGTAGTGGTAATGGTAACAAAAGGTAACAATAGTAAAAGTAATGTTTTTGGTATTTTGTAGTGATGATAGCAATAGCAACGGGAAAGTAAATAAGCGAAGAACAATATATGAAAAGCTCGTAGGCAATGGATCAGTGATGGAGAATTATGCCGGATGCGGTTCATCATGTAACAGTCATAACCTAGGGTGACACAGAACTAGCTCCAGTTCATTGATATAATGTAGGCATGTATTCCAAACATAGTCATACGCGCTTATGGAAAAGAACTTGCATGACATCTTTTGTCCTACCCTCCCGTGGCAGCGGGGTCCTTACGGAAACTAAGGGATATTAAGGCCTCCATTTAATAGAGTACCAGAACAAAGCATTAACACATAGTGAATACATGAACTCCTCAAACTACGGTCATCACCGGTAAGTATCCCAATTATTGTCACTTCGGGGTTAACGGATCATAACACATAATAGGTGACTATGGACTTGCAAGATAGGATCAAGAACACTCATATATTGATGAAAACATAATAGGTTCACATCTGAAATCATGGCACTCAGGCCCTAGTGACAAGCATTAAGCATAGCAAAGTCATAGCAACATCAATCTCAGAACATAGTGGATACTAGGGATCAAACCCTAACAAAACTAACTTGATTACATGGTAGATCCCATCCAACCCATCACCGTCCAGCAAGCCTACGATGGAATTACTCACGCACGGCGGAGAGCATCATGAAATTGGTGATGGAGGATGGTTGATGATGACGATGGCGACGGATTCCCCTCTCCAGAGCCCCGAACGGACTCCAGATCAGCCCTCCCGAGAGGTTTTAGGGCTTGGCGGCGGCTCCGTATCGTAAAATGCAATGAATTATTCTCTCTGATTATTTTCTCGCCGAAACACAATATATGGAGTTGGAGTTGGAGTCGGAGAGGCACCAGGGGGCCCATGAGGTAGGGGTGCGCCCTAGGGGGGCAGGCGCGCCCCCACCCTCGTGGACAGGTGGTGGGCCCCCTGGCCTTCATCTTTTGCAGGTATTTTTTATATTTTCCAAAAAGTTGCTCCGTGAAGTTCCAGGTCATTCCGAGAACGTTTGTTTTTGCACATAAATAACACCATGGTAATTCTGCTGAAAACAGCGTCAGTCCGGGTTAGTTCCATTCAAATCATGCAAGTTAGAGTCCAAAACAAGGGCAAAAGTGTTTGGAAAAGTAGATACGACGGAGACGTATCACACATGTACTTGATTTTTTGGTCAATGGTACGCCTGGTTTATTAGGAAACATCGCACAGGTAACTGACTTATGGGTCATTAACGCAAAAAAAACACAGACGGATATGGCACAGAAACTGTGTGTTTTGTGATCTTCTAATGATTAACGCAAAAAGAATGCACACGGTCACACATGCTAATCAACGCTCAAAGCCCTCAAAGGATGCTCTTACCGACATTGTACGTTAATACTACAAACTTAAAGTACTACTGGTAATTTGCTCTAATACTACAAACTTAAACTACGTCTCACATGCTGCCATCAGGGCCTGCTGGCCAGACGCCGGCTTTCTCCTTCCCGGCCTTGTAGGCGGCAGCCCACCGTGCTTCGATCTCTGCCAAGCTCTCCTCACCACGGCGTGCGGCCTCTTTTTTATTGCGGCGGCGGGACTCTCTTTTCTTTACTGCTTTCTACCTTTTCCGCTCCTTCTATGCGGCTTTGGCCGCCTCTAGATCCACCACCCATTCGACCATGGCATCCTCAAAGTCCGCCCATGTAACTGTCTAGACGCCGCCGGCGATGAACTCGGCGCGGCGATGTAGGATCGAAAGTATGTCTAGAGGGGGGGTGATTAGACTACTTGACCAAATAAAAAACTTAACCTTTTCCCAATTTTAGTTCTTGGCAGATTTTAGCTATTTTAGGACAAGTCAAGCAATCATCACACAATTCAAGCAAGCATGCAAAGAGTATATTGGCAGCGGAAAGTAAAGCATGCAACTTGCAAGAATGTAAAGGGAAGGGTTTGGAGAATTCAAACGCAATTGGAGACACAGATGTTTTTCCCGTGGTTCGGATAGGTGGTGCTATCCTATATCCACGTTGATGGAGACTTCAACCCACAAAGGGTAACGGTTGCGAGAGTCCACGGAGGGCTCCACCCACAAAGGGTAACGGTTGCGCGAGTCCACACAGGGCTCCACCCACGAAGGGTCCAGGAAGAAGCAACCACCCACAAAGGGTCCACGAAGAAGCAACCTTGTCTATCCCACCATGGCCATCGCCCACACAGGACTTGCCTCACTAGCGGTAGATCTTCATGAAGTAGGCGATCTCCTTGCCCTTACAAACTCCTTGGTTCAACTCCACAATCTTGTCGGAGGCTCCCAAGTGACACCTAGCCAATCTAGGAGACACCACTCTCCAAGAAGTAACAAATGGTGTGTAGGTAATGAACTCCTTGCTCTTGTGCTTCAAATGATAGTCTCCCCAACACTCAACTCTCTCTCATAGGATTTGGATTTTGTGGAAAGAAGATTTGAGTGGAAAGCAACTTGGAGAGGCTAGAGATCAAGATTCATATGGTAGGAATGGAATATCTTGGTCTCAACACATGAGTAGGTGCTTCTCTCTCAGAACATATGAGTTGGAATGGTGTATGTGTTCTGATGGCTCTCTCCACGAATGAAGAGGAGGTGGAGGGGTATATATAGCCTCCACACAAAATCCAACCGTTACACACAGTTTTCCAATCTCGGTGGGACCGAATCAACAAACTCGGTCGGACCGAAAATGTAAACCTAGTGACCGTTAGAGATTTTTGGTGGGACTGACATGCAACTCGGTAGGACCGATATGGTTAGGGTTTGGGCATAACGTAATCTCGGTGAGACCGATTACACAAACTCGGTGGGACCGAATTTGGTAATTAGCTAACCAGAGAGTTGGTCAGGCAAACTCGGTGGGACCGATTTGCTCTTTCGGTGAGACCGAAAAGTTACAAAGGGGAAACACTGAATTTACATTGCAATCTCGGTGGGACCGATTCGCTCTTTCGGTGAGACCGAAAAGTTACGAAAGGGAAACAGAGAGTTTGCAATCCCATCTCGGTGAGACCGAGATCCTTATCGGTAGAACCGAATTGCTAGGGTTTGGCAGTGGCTTATGACAAGTGAAACTCGGTGGCGCCGGATAGGATGAATCGGTATGACCGAGTTTGGCTTAGGGTTTAGGTCATATGTGGATATGGGAAAGTAGTTGAGGGTTTTGGAGCATATCACTAAGCACATGAAGCAAGAGGCTCATTAAGCAACACCTCATCCCTCCTTGATAGTATTGGCTTTTCCTAAAGACTCAATGTGATCTTGGATCACTAAAATATAAAATGAAGAGTCTTGAGCTTTTGAGCTTGAGCCAATCCTTTGTCCTTAGCATTTTGAGGGTTCCACTTTTACATCCATGCCATGCCAATCATTGAGCTTTCCTGAAATAATCATCTTGGAATAGCATTAGCTCAATGAGCTATATGTTGTTATGAATTACCAAAACCACCTAGGGATAGTTGCACTTTCAATCTCCCCCTTTTTGGTAATTGATGACAACATATAGATCAAAGCTTCGACAAATGATAATAAGCATGA
The DNA here is from genome assembly GCF_056163025.1 of Triticum urartu. Classification (NCBI taxonomy): domain Eukaryota; kingdom Viridiplantae; phylum Streptophyta; class Magnoliopsida; order Poales; family Poaceae; genus Triticum; species Triticum urartu. The sequence goes on along the minus strand of NC_141876.1, from coordinate 488,854,979 downwards.
AATATATCGTCGCTTTGAGAAGTATGTGATAAGTAAGAGCTCCCCCTAAGTTTGTGCATATTTAAAATTTTCTTTGGACTGCAAATGCACAAGGAGTTAGAGTCATGGGTTACTCTTCCATGTCACATACATCTTGGTGGAGCGCTTAAAATGATAAGAATGAAATACATGCACTCATCACCAAGAATAGTGAATGATCACAAAAGATAGATAAGATAATAGCATTAAGCAAGCATAAAGTGTAGCTTATGATCAAACACATGATCATCAATGTCTCACAAGCAATGACATAGTATCTCAAGCACTCAAAAGCAAACAAGTTCGAAAAACCACCAAATGAAGCAGGAGAGAAAAGCAACACTCTCTCTCTCTCGAAGCCTATGATCTATACATCTTCTCCCCCTTTGGCAACAAGTTACCAAAAAGTTCCTAGAAAATGCATAGTGCTAGATCGACGCTCAGGCTTGATCTTCTGGTGGTGGTGGAGTCCGGATCACTCCAAGGACGAAGGCTTCTGTAGATGCTGAAGTAGACGCTGGAGTTGGAGCTGAAGTAGATGCTAGAGCTGGTGGAGCTGAGGCTATAGCTGGTGCTGAGGTGGTGGCTCTGGTGGCAGCAACTGGCACGGCAGACGACCTCGGACCTCGTGGCACTCTGGCAAAGGCATCAGTGGTAGTCCTGCCTCTCCTCTCCTGCATGTCATCCTGGAGCTGCTCCACTGCAGTCTGAATCTTTGTTACCTTGACATCCAAGTCATAGAACTTTTGTTCCATGATCCTCTCTAAGCTTGCCTGGTTCTGAGTTAGGGTGGCTAGTCCTTTCTCAATCCGCAGGGTGGATGCAATCAGGTAACCAAGCTGCTCTTGTTTAGTTTTCAAGAAATACTCAGATGCCTCCTCTTGAGTTGGCATCTTGGCAGCTTTCTCCTTCCTTGCCTTCTCCTTCTTTGCTTGTGCTTGGGCAGACGATGGCTCATTCTCAGTCATGACAACTTGATTGTCCTCAAAATCTGGATTGATGGGCAGGTGTTCCTTGTCCAATAAATATATGCCCGTGCCCATCTTAGAGTTGATGAGCTCCTGAATTTGAGGTGCATATCCACAGCTCCTCTTCTGATCTGCTGCAGTCCTCTTGATAGTCTCTACTATAAGGCTCATCACCTTGAACTTCTGAGGCACATCAAACACATGAAGCAAATTGATCGCGTGGGCTCTGATCATCTTGTGATCACTTGACTTGGGCAATAAGGTGTGCCTCAATATCCAATTGATGGTTGACAGCCCTGACAGAAGATAATGCACTGAGCCAAATTTGAAAGTGTCAAGTGCTTCATTTGGAATCTCCTTGTACATGTTTGACATTGAGTTATGATCCATCTTCTTCTTGGCATAAATGTCCAAGTCATCTGCTTGCTCCTCTGGGGCATTGATCAGTTGAGCCCATTCAGCAACTGTAGATTGGTACCTCGTACCCTCAGACATCCAAGTTATCCTCACATCTGGATAAAAGTGTGCCGTGGAGTAGAATTGCATGATAAGCTCCTCGTTCCACTTTGTGAGCTTCTGCCCAACAAAGTCTGCAACTCCACGTGCACTAAAGCTGTCATACACTCCAGGGTAGTGTTCCTCATTTTCCTTCATGTAGGTCCAGTCGACCCATCTCATGTCACAAACAATGGGCTTCTTGTCAAGCAGTACTGTCTCATAGAAATCTTGCTGTTCCTTGGTGTGAAATCTGTAATCCACAGCAGTCCTTCTCCTTGAAGCATACGAGTCTGCTTCTCTCCACTTCCTCAGCCCTGAATCTCTCCTGAGCTTCATGTCCTCAGCCACAGGATGAGCATCATTGTGGTCTGGGATATTGGGCTTGAGCTTTCTAAGAACTTGCTCTTCATCCTCTTCTTCAGCAACAGTCTCAAGCACTGGGGCCTTGTTCTTCTCAGCTGCAGGAATGCTCCTTATATTCCTCTTTGGTTTTGGCTTGGAGGCAGCTTTGGGCTTAGATGCAGTAGCCCCTGATCTTATGGCATCATCCATCATCTTGGGTGCCTTAGGTGCTGGTGCAGCTACCTCTTCTTCCTCTTTCTCTTCCATGATGGAAGCCTTTCCTAGCACTCTGGCTACGGTCTTCTTGACCCTTTCCTTCCTCTTCTTGCCTTCAGCAACAACTGGCTCTTTTGGTGCAGGCTTTTCAGTTGAAGCCCTAGCCTTTGACATAGGCTGCCTGCCTGCTGGCCTTTTGATCTTCAGTCCTGGCTTTGTGCCTTGAGCTGGCTCAACTCTCTTTGATGTGGCCTCTTCCTCTGCCACATAATCTTCATCTTCGGAGTCTGAAGTTCTCTTCTTCCTCTGTCTGGTGGCAGCTTTTGGCAGATTGCTTGGGGTACTTCTGCTGCCATCATCTGAAGAGCTGGAGGGACTAGTGCCCTCACTCATCTGCACTTGCTGCTCTGACAAGTTCTGGCTGTCACTCTGATCAGACATGCTGCAAGCTCTGACTGCTGACCCTGTGAATAGTTTATAGATGAGGTAGAATAGATGAGCATCACAAAATGCAGAGATTTTTGCAAAAGAATGATCCAAAAATTTAGTTTTAGTTTCCCACTAAAATCATCTCGGATCTACCGATTTTTAAACTCAGTGATACCGAAGCAGTTTTGGAACCTAAACTAGTGAACTCGGTTGGACCGAGTCACAGTTCGGTGGCACCAAGACTGCTAGGGTTTCACAGAGTTCCAAAATCGGTCACACCGATAAGTAATTCTCGGTCAGACCGAGTCTCACTTGTGCAATGGCATAAGCCAAATCGGTGGGACCGAGTTTTTCAACTCGGTGGGTCCGAGATGGTTTCGGCGGAAACCTAACCCTAAAATTTTCGAATCAAAGCTAATCTACGGGCGTATTGACTGGATAGGAGTGTTTCAATCGTGGCAAGAATCATGATGATCACAATGTGCTGAGAATTGGATTGGAGAATAGCACAAAGATCGAGTCCATACCCTAGCTCGGCGGAGACTCGCTACGGCGGCAACGGCGGGGCAGAATTCCCGTTGACGGCGACGGAGACCAGCGACTGGAGGCGGCTGGCGGCGAGAAGACGATCCGGAGACCACGTTGGCAGAGCAGGCTATCGCGCGGGCGAAGGGGTTCGGAGAAATTTCCAAATTTTGCCCGTGACTATATATAGCCCGACCCTGTCGATGTGACCGAGTGGAACAACTCGGTGGCATCGAGATTCATAACTGCATGCAGTTACTGAAACTCGGTGTGACCGAAATGTTCAAATCGGTTGCACCGAGATCGAAAACCTAGATCAACTTAATGATCTCGGTAGGACCGAAAGTGGGGTATCGGTCAGACCGAGAATCATAAAGAGGTTTTGGAAGTTTAAGTCTATGACGAATCGGGGACTCCGAGCACTCCTCACACAGAGTGGTTCGAATCTGACTTGATCAAATTTTGTGATGCAACATGAATAGAGTTTGAGACGAGAAAAGCATAGATAGCTAGAGGAGGTTCTTAGGCATTCTTGTCCATCCACTTGGCAAAGGAAATAAACCCAAACGATCAAAACAACAAGTGGATGTCCTCGAATGAGTAAAATATGCAACCAGCATGCTCACACAATAAGATGGCAAATGAAATATGTGGCAAGGCATGCACAACCAATTCTAGCATCTATCAAGCAATTTGCGATGACAAGGTCATCTATATATGAGTATATTGACTTAGGAGTCAAGTGAGAACACTTGATCATAGGTCATACTCATCGTTTAAGCTCAAGTGGGGTTACCACTTTTACATAAAGCATTGTTGTGTTCACATCTTTAGAGTTGCTTTAGCTCAAGTCTTAGAGTAAAGCTCCCCCTAGATGTGATATCCCCCCTTGGAGGTATGAACTAACCTTGGGTTTCGTCGATGATGACTTCATGTAGATGTTGAAGATGTGGATACTCAATGTTGATGTAGATCACTTGGAGCTATCCATTTGAATTGCACTTTCAATACCTACATGGGTTAGTCCCACAAGGAACAAACAAGGATATCGATAGACATAGAGTGATGCACACACAAGATGATGTCCATGAAAACTTTTAGGTTATCTTGTCCCTTGTCTTACCAACAAGAGGGTTTGTGACTCCTTGAACTAGTGCAGGATGTGGAAGTTGATTGCATTTGTTCTTGCCAAAATGATAAGAGTGAAGTATGTTGGCGGAGTCACCCTCAAGGACTCTCTAGTTCTTCTTCTTTTGGATCCACATCATCTTGATGGGAATCCTTGGAGTTGTAGTCGTACTTGATGAAGTGGAACTTGAAGTAGTCTTGGGAATCCACTTGACTAAGGTCTTAGGAGCTTCTTCAAATGCGCCAATTTCCTCTTGAAGCTTGTCCTTGCCTTTTTGCTTGTAGTCTTGTGGTGGAAGATCATCTTGAGCTTGTGTACCCTTGAAAGAAGTATCATACTTCTCTTGTTGAGGAACAAACTTTGTCTTGGGGTATTGATCTTCTTCCCACTCAACTCCATTGGCATTGAACTTTCGTTCAAAACCAACGCCTTGATTCTTCTGGTGCATTCCTTGCTTGCGCACAATTTCCTCGAATTCTTGCTCCCGGCAAGGCTTTTGTACACTCCTTTCTCTATAATTCCCTTCAATAAGCTATTTTCTTGCTCAAGTGTAACTTGGCTAAGAGAGTCATTAGTGGAATCAAGAGAACTACTAGAAGCAACAATATTGGATTTAGCAAGATCATTGTTACTGCTAGAGGAAGAATCTTTCTTGTTCTTGTTACTAGACTTGACTTGAGGCATGTAAGTGGATAAGAGTAAACGCTTGGCAATGTAAGAAGAACTTTTCTTGCGGAGATCATCATTGATTGCTTTTAAGAACTCATGCTCTTGCTCAAGGTTGAGCTTTTCAAAGCATAATTTCTCATGAGCTCATAAAAGTTCTCGATGATCTTCGAAGATAGTTTCATGAGCTAACTTAAGAGTGTTTAGTTCTTTAGTTAGAGCCTCAATCTTTTCCTTATCATTGTCATTCGTTTTATCTTGATTAGCATGATTAATTGACATTTCATCATAGTATTCATCACTAGAGTTGTCAACAAGCAAATCATCACCTAACAAGTCATCTTCATCACTATTGAAATCAACATACTCGGGGTGTGTTACCTTAGGACCTTTGGCCATGAAGCATCTTCCAATTCCTTCATTTGGTGAGTCAAATATGTCATAGGAGTTGGTTGACACAAGTGCTAGACCGGCAACACCTTCATCTTGAGTATCTTCGGAGTCGGAGTGATAACTTCTCTCGGAGTGGCTGTCGAAGTCGGAGCCGGATACCCATTCACCAACATGAGCTTGATGTCTTCGTCTTGTGTAGCTCCTTGATGATTTTTCCTTCCTTTCCGAATCCTTGCTTCTTCGTGAGTATCTTCGTTCATAACGATCATCTCTACTCCTTCTCTCTCTTGGTGGTGATTCTTTGCTTCTTATTTTTGGAGAATCTTCTCTTCTCTTGTAGGGAGCCGTGCACTCATTGTAATAGTGTCCGGGTCTTCCACAACTGTAGCAGTTTCGCTCTCGACTAGAAGATCTTTTGTCATTGTAGGACCTTGACTTGAAGCTTCTATCTTTGCTTCTACTCTTGTAGAACTTGTTGAAGTTCTTCACCATTAAGCTCAATTCTTCATTGAAGTCTTGTTTCTCACTTGATGATGTAGGGGCTTCACATGAGGCTTTATAGGCACCACTTGATTTGTTGTGAAGTTCCTCTTTATCCTTAAGTGACATCTCATGAGCAACAATTCTTCCAATCACCTCCGTTGGCTTGAGATCTTTGTAATTGGGCATCATTTGGATCAATGTGCACACGGTATCATATTTTCCATCCAAGGCTCTTAGAATCTTCTTGATGATGAATCTATCGGTCATCTCTTCACTTCCTAAGCCGGCAATCTCATTTGTGATGAGAGCAAGCCTAGAGTACATTTCAGCGACACCTTCACCATCCTTCATCTTGAACTTGTCAAGTTGGCTTTGAAGCACATCCAACTTGGATTCCTTGACGGAGTCGGTACCTTCGTGCATATCAATCAAAGTGTCCCAAATTTCCTTCGCATTCTCAAGACGGCTGATTTTGTTGAATTCTTCGGGGCACAATCCGTTGAAGAGAATATCACAAGCTTGAGCATTGTATTGCAACATCTTCAACTCATCTACGGTAGCTTCACGGTTTGGTTCTCTCCCATCAAAGAAGTCACCTTGCAAACCAACACACACAATAGCCCAAACGGCGGGGTTATGTCCAAGAATATGCATTTTCATTTTATGCTTCCAACTAGCAAAATTAGTACCATCAAAGTAGGGACCTCTACGGTGATAATTTCCCTCGCTAGACGCCATACTCTCCTAGGTTGTGAAAGGAAGGCTATGACCACCAAAAGCTATGGAGATCAAAGCAAATGGAGACCAAAGCTCTGATACCACTTGTAGGATCGAAAGTATGTCTAGAGGGGGGTGATTAGACTACTTGACCAAATAAAAACTTAACCTTTTCCCAATTTTAGTTCTTGGCAGATTTTAGCTATTTTAGGACAAGTCAAGCAATCATCACACAATTCAAGCAAGCATGCAAAGAGTATATTGGCAGCGGAAAGTAAAGCATGGAACTTGCAAGAATGTAAAGGGAAGGGTTTGGAGAATTCAAACGCAATTGGAGACACGGATGTTTTTCCCGTGGTTCGGATAGGTGGTGCTATCCTACATCCACGTTGATGGAGACTTCAACCCACAAAGGGTAATGGTTGCGAGAGTCCACGGAGGGCTCCACCCACAAAGGGTAATGGTTGCGCGAGTCCACACAGGGCTCCACCCACGAAGGGTCCACGAAGAAGCAACCACCCACAAAGGGTCCAAGAAGAAGCAACCTTGTCTATCCCACCATGGCCATCACCCACACAGGACTTGCCTCACTAGTGGTAGATCTTCACGAAGTAGGCGATCTCCTTGCCCTTACAAACTCCTTGGTTCAACTCCACAATCTTGTCGTAGGCTCCCAAGTGACACCTAGCCAATCTAGGAGACACCACTCTCCAAGAAGTAACAAATGGTGTGTAGGTAATGAACTCCTTGCTCTTGTGCTTCAAATGATAGTCTCCGCAACACTCAACTCTCTCTCATAGGATTTGGATTTTGTGGAAAGAAGATTTGAGTGGAAAGCAACTTGGAGAGGCTAGAGATCAAGATTCATATGGTAGGAATGGAATATCTTGGTCTCAACACATGACTAGGTGGTTCTCTCTCAGAACATATGAGTTGGAATGGTGTATGTGTTCTGATGGCTCTCTCCACGAATGAAGAGGAGGTGGAGGGGTATATATAGCCTCCACACAAAATCCAACCGTTACACACAGTTTTCCAATCTCGGTGGGACCGAATCAACAAACTCGGTCGGACCGAAAATGTAAACCTAGTGACCGTTAGAGATTTTCGGTGGGACTGACATGCAACTCGGTAGGACCGATATGGTTAGGGTTTGGGCATAACGTAATCTCGGTGAGACCAATTACACAAACTCGGTGAGACCGAATTTGGTAATTAGCTAACCAGAGAGTTGGTTAGGCAAACTCGATGGGACCGATTTGTGTTGGGTTTCGTAGTAATTTCAAAAAAATTCCTACGCACACGCAAGATCATGTGATGCATAGCAACGAGAGGGGAGAGTGCTGTTTACGTACCCACGCAGACCAACTGCGGAAGCGTTGACACAACGTAGAGGAAGTAGTCGTACGTCTTCACGATCCAACCGATCAAGCACCGAAACTACGGCACCTCCGAGTTCGAGCACACGTTCAGCTCGATGACGATCCCCGGACTCCGATCCAGCAAAGTGTCAGGGAAGAGTTCCGTCAGCACGATGGTGTGGTGACGATCTTGATGTACTACAGCAGCAGGGCTTCGCCTAAACTCCGCTACAGTATTATCGAGGAATATGGTGGCTGGGGGCACCGCACATGGCTAAGGAATAGATCACGTGGATCAACTTGTGTTTCTTGATGTGTCCTTTGTGCTAGCCCTGCCCCTCTATTTATATGTTGAGCCCTGGGGTCGAAACTTGGAGTAAAAGTCTCCACAAAGTCGGTTTCACCTGAAAGGCAAGAGTCCTTCTCGGACTCCAGGGCCAGACGCCAGGGTTCCCGGCGTCTGGACCCAGACGCCAGGGACCCTGGCGTCTGGCCCCTGGACTCCGCAAAACTTCCTTTTGCGCTTTCCAAAAACCTTGTGGGATTTCCCCTTTGGCCCAAATAAAGTGTTCTCGTACCCAAACATTTCGGGAAACATCCGGACCCTTCCGGTGATTTCCGGAACCCTTCCGGTGACCAAACACTATTATCATATATATCAAACTTTATCTCCGGACCATTCCGGAGTTCCTCGTCATGTCCGTGATCTCATCTCGGACTCCGAACAACATTCGGTACATCAAAATGCATAAAACCCATAATATAACTGTCATCGTAACCTTAAGCGTGCGGACCCTACAGGTTCGAGAACAATGCATACATGACCGAGACATGTCTCCGGTCAATAACCAATAGCGGGACCTGGATGCCCATATTGGCTCGTACATATTCTATGAAGATCTTTATTGGTCAGACCGCATAACAACATACGTTGTTCCCTTTGTCATCGGTATGTTACTTGCCCGAGATTCGATCGTCGGTATCCAATACCTAGTTCAATGTCGTTACTGGCAAGTCTCTTTACTCGTTCTATAATACATCATCCCGCAACTAACTCATTAGTTGCAATGCTTGCAAGGCTTAAGTGATGTGCATTACCGAGAGGGCCCAGAGATACCTCTCCGACAATCGGAGTGACAAAACCTAATCTCGAAATACGCCAACCCAACATGTAACTTTGGAGACACCTATAGTACTCCTTTATAATCACCCAGTTACGTTGTGACGTTTGGTAGTACCCAAAGTGTTCCTCCGGTAAACGGGAGTTGCATAATCTCATAGTTATAGGAACATGTATAAGTCATGAAGAAAGCAATAGCAACATACTAAACGATCGGGTGATAAGCTAATGGAATGGGTCATGTCAATCAGATCATTCAACTAATGATGTGACCTCGTTAATCAAATAACAACTCTGTGTCTATGGTTAGGAAACATAACCATCTTTGATTAACGAGCTAGTCAAGTAGAGGCATACTAGTGACACTCTATTTGTCTATGTATTCACACATGTATTATGTTTCCGGTTAATAAAATTCTAGCATGAATAATAAACATTTATCATGAAATAAGGAAATAAATAATAACTTTATTATTGCCTCTAGGGCATATTTCCTTCAGTCTCCCACTTGTACTAGAGTCAATAATCTAGTTCACATCGCCATGTGATTTAACAACAATAGTTCACATCACCATGTGATTAATACCCATAGTTCACATCGATATGTGATCAACACCCAAAGGGTTTACTAGAGTCAGTAATCTAGTTCACATCGCTATGTGATTAACACCCAAAGAGTACCAAGGTGTGATCATGTTTTGCTTGTGAGATAATTTTAGTCAACGGGTCTGTCACATTCAGATCTATAAGTATTTTGCGAATTTCTATGTCAACAATGCTCTGCACGGAGCTACTCTAGCTTATTGCTCCCACTTTCAATATGTATCTAGATCGAGACTTAGAGTCATCCAGATCTGCGTCAAAACTTGCATCGACGTAACTTTTTACGACGAACCTTTTTTGTCACCTCCATAATTGAGAAATATTTCCTTATTCCACTAAGGATAATTTTGACCGCTGTCCAGTGATCTACTCTTAGATCACTATTGTACTCCCTTGCTTAACACAGTGTAGGGTATACAATAGATCTGGTACACAGCATGGCATACTTTATAGAACCTATGGCTGAGGCATAGGGAATGACTTTCATTCTCTTTCTATCTTCTTCCGTGGTCGAGCTTTGAGTCTTACTCAACTTCACACCTTGTAACACAGGCAAGAAACTTTTTCTTTGACTGTTCCATTTTGAACTACTTCAAAATCTTGTCAAGGTATGTACTCATTGAAAAACTTATCAAGCGTCTTGATCTATCTCTATAGATCTTGATACTCAATATGTAAATAGCTTTACCGAGGTCTTTCTTTGAAAAACTCCTTTCAAACACTCCTTTATGCTTTGCAGAATAATTCTACATTATTTCTGATCAACAATATGTCATACACATATACTTATCAGAAATGATGTAGTGCTCCCACTCACTTTCTTGTAAATACAGGCTTCACCGCAAGTCTGTATAAAACTTATATGCTTTGATCAACTTATCAAAGCGTATATTCCAACTCCGAGATGCTTGCACCAGTCCATAGATGGATCGCTGGAGCTTGCATATTTTGTTAGCACCTTTAGGATTGACAAAACCTTCTGGTTGTATCATATACAACTCTTCTTTAATAAATCTATTAAGGAATGCAGTTTTGTTTATCCATTTGCCAGATTTCATAAAATGCGGCAATTGCTAACATGATTCAGACAGACTTAAGCATAGATACGAGTGAGAAACTCTCATCGTAGTCAACACCTTGAACTTTGTCGAAAACCTTTTGCGACAATTCTAGCTTTGTAGATAGTAACACTACTATCAGCGTCCGTCTTCCTCTTAAAGATCCATTTATTTTCTGTGGCTTGCCGATCATCAGGCAAATCCATCAAGGTCCATACTTTGTTCTCATACATGGATCATATCTCAGATTTCACGGCCTCAAACCATTTCGCGGAATCTGGGCTCATCATTGCTTCCTCATAGTTCGCAAGTTCGTCATGGTCTAGTAACATGACTTCCGGAACAGGATTACCGTACCACTCTGGTGCGGATCTCACTCTGGTTTACCTACGAGATTTGGTAGTAACTTGATCTGAAATTACATGATCATCATCATTAGCTTCCTCACTAATTGGTGTAGTAGTCACAGGAACAGATTTCTGTGATGAACTACTTTCCAATAAGGGAGTAGGTACAGTTACCTCATCAAGTTCTACTTTCCTTCCCACTCACTTCTTTCGAGAGAAACTCCTTCTCTAGAAAAACTCTGAATTTAGAAACAAAAGTCTTGCCTTCGGATTTGTGATAGAAGGTGTACCCAACAGTCTCCTTTGGGTATCCTATGAAGACATACTTCTCCGATTTGGGTTCGAGCTTATCATGTTGAAACTTTTTCACATAAGCATCGCAGTCCCAAACTTTAAGAAACGACAACTTTGGTTTCTTGCCAAACCACAGTTCACACGGTGTCATCTCAACGGATTTAGATGGTGCCCTATTTAACGTGAATGCAGCTGTCTCTAATGCATAACCCCAAAATGATAGTGGTAGATCGGTAAGAGACATCATAGATTGCACTATATCCAATAAAGTATGGTTATGACGTTCGGACACACCATTATGCTGTGGTGCTCCATATGGCATGAGTTTGTGAAACTATTCCACATTGTTTTAATTGAAGACCAAACTCGTAACTCAAATATTTTACCTCTGCGATCATATCGTAGAAACTTTTATTTTCTTGTCACGATGATTTTCCACTTCACTCTGAAATTCTTTGAACTCTTCAAATGTTTCAGACTTATGTTTCATCAAGTAGATATACTCATATCTGCTCAAATCATCTGTGAAGATCAGAAAATAATGATACTTGTCGCGAGCCTCAATATTCATCGGACCACATACATCAGTATGTATGATATCCAACAAATCTTGTTGCTCGCTCCATTGTTCCGAAGAACAGAGTCTTAGTCATCTTGCCCATGAGGCATGGTTCGCAAGCATCAACTGATTCATAATCAAGTGATTCCAAAAGCCCATCAGCATGGAGTTTCTTCATGCGCTTTACACCAATATGACCTAAACGGCAGTGCTACAAATAAGTTGCACTATCATTATTAACTTTGCATCTTTTGGTTTCAATATTATGATTATGTGTATCACTACGATCGAGATCCAACGAACTATTTTCATTGGGTGTGTAACCATATAAGGTTTTATTCATATAAACAGAACAACAATTTATTCTCTTTAAATGAAAAACCGTATTACAATAAACATGATCAAATCATATTCATGCTCAACGCAAACACCAAATAACACTTATTTAGGTTCAACACTAATCTCGAAATTATAGGGAGTGTGCGATGATGATCATATCAATCTTGGAACCACTTCCAACACACATCGTCACTTCACCCTTAACTAGTCTCTGTTTATTCTGCACCTCCCGTTTCGAGTTACTAATCTTAGCAACTGAACTAGTATCAAATACTGAGGGTTTGCTATAAACACTAGTAAAGCACACATCAATAACATGTATATCAAATATACTTATGTTCACTTTGCCATCCTTCTTATCCGCCAATCACTTGGGGTAGTTCCGCTTCCAGTGACTAGTCCCTTTGCAGTAGAAGCACTTAGTCTCAGGCTTAGGACCAGACTTGGGCTTCTTCACTTGAGCAGCAACTTGCTTGCCGTTCTTCTTGAAGTTCCCCTTCTTCCCTATGCCCTTTTCTTGAAACTAGTGATCTTGTCAACCATCAACACTTGATGTTTTCCTTGATTTCTACCTTCGTCAATTTCAGCATCACGAAGAGCTTGGGAGTTGTTTCTGTTATCCCTTGCATATTATAGCTCATCACGAAGTTCTACTAACTTGGTGATGCTGACTAGAGAATTCTGTCAATCACTATCTTATCTGGAAGATTAACTCCAACTTGATTCAAGCGATTGTAGTACCCAGACAATCTGGGCACATGCTCACTAGTTGAGCGATTCTCCTCCATCTTTTAGCTATAGAACTTGTTGGAGATTTCATATCTCTTAACTCGGATATTTGCTTGAAAGATTAACTTCAACTCCTGGAACATCTCATATGCTCCATGACGTTCAAAACGTCTTTGAAGTCCCGATTCTAAGCCATTAAGCATGGTGCACTTAAACTATCAAGTAGTCATCATATTGAGCTAGCCAAACGTTCATAACGTCTGCATCTGCTCCTGCAATAGGTCTATTACCTAGCGGTGCATCAAGTACATAATTCTTCTGTGCAGCAATGAGGATAAACCTCAGATCACGGATCCAATCCGCATCATTGCTACTAACATCTTTCAACACAATTTTCTCTAGGAACATATCAAAATAAACATATAAAAGCAACAACGCGAGCTATTGATCTACAACATAGATATGCTAATACTACCAGGACTAAGTTCATGATAAATTAAAGTTCAATTAATCATATTACTTAAGAACTCCCACTTAGATAGACATCCCTCTAATCCTCTAAGTGATCACGTGATCCAAATCAACTAAACCATAACCGATCATCACGTGAAATGGAGTAGTTTTCAATGGTGAACATCGTTATGTTGATCATATCTACTATATGATTCACGCTCGACCTTTCGGTCTCCGTGTTCCGAGGCCATATCTGCATATGCTAGGCTCGTCAAGTTTAACCTGAGTATTCTGCGTGTGCAAAAACTGGCTTGCACCCATTGTAGATGGACGTAGAGCTTATCACACCCGATCATCACGTGGTGTCTGGGCACGACGAACTTTGGCAACGGTGCATACTCAGGGAGAACACTTCTTGATAATTTAGTGAGAGATCATCTTATAATGCTACCGTCAATCAAAGCAAGATAAGATGCATAAAAGATAAACATCACATGCAATCAATATAAGTGATATGATATGGCTATCATCATCTTGTGCTTGTGATCTCCATCTTCGAAGCACCATCGTGATCACCATCGTCACCGGTGCGACACCTTGATCTCCATCGTAGCATCGTTGTCGTCTCGCCAATCTTATGCTTCCACGACTATCACTACCGCTTAGTAATAAAGTAAAGCATTACATCGCGATTGCATTGCATACAATAAAACGACAACCATAAGGCTCCTGCCAGTTGCCGATAACTCGGTTACAAAACATGATCATCTCATACAATAAAATTCAGCATCATGTCTTGACCATATCACATCACAACATGCCCCGCAAAAACAAGTTAGACGTCCTCTACTTTGTTGTTGCAAGTTTTACGTGGCTGCTACGGGCTTAAGCAAGAACCAATCTCACCTACGCATCAAAACCACAACGATAGTTTGTCAAATAGACTCCGTTTTAACCTTCGCAAGGACCGGGCGTAGCCATACTTGGTTCAACTAAAGTTGGAGAGACAGTCGCCCGCAAGCCACCTATGTACAAAGCATGTCGGGGGAACCGGTCTCGCGTAAGCGTACGCGTAATGTTGGTCCGGGTCGTCTCGTCCAACAATGCCGCCGAACCAAAGTATGACATGCTGGTAGGCAGTATGACTTATATCGCCCACAACTCACTTGTGTCCTACTCGTGCATATAACATCAACATAAATAACCTAGGCTCGGATGCCACTGTTGGGTTTCGTAGTAATTTCAAAAAATTTCCTACGCACATGCAAGATCATGTGATGCATAGCAACGAGAGGGGAGAGTGCTGTCTACGTACCCATGCAGACCGACTGCGGAAGCGTTGACACAACGTAGAGGAAGTAGTCGTACGTCTTCACGATCCAACCGATCAAGCACCGAAACTACGGCACCTCCGAGTTCGAGCACACGTTCAGCTTGATGATGATCCCCGGACTCCGATCCAGCAAAGTGTCGGGGAAGAGTTCTGTCAGCACGACGGTGTGGTGACGATCTTGATGTACTACAGCAGCAGGGCTTCGCCTAAACTCCGCTACAGTATTATCGAGGAATATGGTGGCTGGGGGCACCGCACACGGCTAAGGAATAGATCATGTGGATCAACTTGTGTTTCTTGATGTGTCCTTTGTGCTAGCCCTGCCCCTCTATTTATATGTTGAGCCCTGGGGTCAAAACTTGGAGTAAAAGTCTCCACAAAGTCGGTTTCACCCGAAAGGCAAGAGTCCTTCTTGGACTCCAGGGCCAGACGCCAGGGTTCCCGGCGTCTGGACCCAGACGCCAGGGACCCTGGCGTCTGGCCCCTGGACTCCGCAAAACTTCCTTTTGCGCTTTCCAAAAACCTTGTGGGCTTTCCCCTTTGGCCCAAATAAAGTGTTCTCGTACCCAAACATTTCGGGAAACATCCGGAACCCCTTCCGGTGATTTCCGGAACCCTTCCGGTGACCAAACACTATTATCATATATATCAAACTTTATCTCCGGACCATTCCGGAGTTCCTCGTCATGTCCGTGATCTCATCTCGGACTCCGAACAACATTCGGTACATCAAAATGCATAAAACTCATAATATAACTGTCATCGTAACCTTAAGCGTGCGGACCCTACGGGTTCGAGAACAATGCAGACATGACCGAGACATGTCGCCGGTCAATAACCAATAGCGGGAGCTGGATGCCCATATTGGCTCCTACATATTCTACGAAGATCTTTATCGGTCAGACCGCATAACAACATACGTTGTTTCCTTTGTCATCGGTATGTTACTTGCCCGAGATTCGATCATCGGTATCCAATACCTAGTTCAATCTCGTTACTGGCAAGTCTCTTTACTCGTTCTGTAATACATCATCCCGCAACTAACTCATTAGTTGCAATGCTTGCAAGGCTTAAGTGATGTGCATTACCGAGAGGGCCCAGAGATACCTCTCCGACAATCGGAGTGACAAAACCTAATCTCGAAATACACCAACCCAACATGTACCTTTGGAGACACCTGTAGTACTCCTTTATAATCACCCAGTTACGTTGTGACGTTTGGTAGTACCCAAAGTGTTCCTCCGGTAAACGGGAGTTGCATAATCTCATAGTTATAGGAACATGTATAAGTCATGAAGAAAGCAATAGCAACATACTAAACGATCGGGTGCTAAGCTAATGGAATGGGTCATGTCAATCAGATCATTCAACTAATGATGTGACCTCGTTAATCAAATAACAACTCTTTGTCTATGGTTAGGAAACATAACCATCTTTGATTAACGAGCTAGTCAAGTAGAGGCATACTAGTGACACTCTGTTTGTCTATGTATTCACACATGTATTATGTTTCCGGTTAATACAATTATAGCATGAATAATAAACATTTATCATGAAATAAGGAAATAAATAATAACTTATTATTGCCTCTAGGGCATATTTCCTTCAATTTGCTCTTTCGGTGAGACCGAAAAGTTACAAAGGGGAAACACTTAATTTACATTGCAATCTCGGTGGGACCGATTCGCTCTTTCGGTGAGACCGAAAAGTTACGAAAGGGAAACAGAGAGTTTGCAATCCCATCTCGGTGAGACCGAGATCCTTATCGGTAGAAACCGAATTGCTAGGGTTTGGCAGTGGCTTATGACAAGTGAAACTCGGTGGCGCCGGATAGGAAGAATCAGTATGACCGAGTTTGGCTTAGGGTTTAGGTCATATGTGGATATGGGAAAGTAGTTGAGGGTTTTGGAGCATATCACTAAGCACATGAAGCAAGAGGCTCATTAAGCAACACCTCATCCCTCCTTGATAGTGTTGGCTTTTCCTAAAGACTCAATGTGATCTTGGATCACTAAAATATAAAATGAAGAGTCTTGAGCTTTTGAGCTTGAGCCAATCCCTTTTCCTTAGCATTTTGAGGGTTCCACTTTCACATCCATGCCATGCCAATCATTGAGCTTTCCTGAAATAATCATCTTGGAATAGCATTAGCTCAATGAGCTATATGTGTTATGAATTATCAAAACCACCTAGGGATAGTTGCACTTTCAGGTGAGATGCCATCGCTTCCTTACCATGTGTGCAGTCGCAGGCGGCGAGGAACGCGGCGCGACGGGATGCCATCACTTCCTTACTAGTTACTATGCACCGCGGTTCCATGGGCGATGCCTAGAGAGAGCTCTGTAAGCGCATCTAGTGCCCCTTAGTGATTTTGGTGTATTGAAGACTTATAGGTTAAGGGACTAATGTGTTTGTGAGTGTACACAGGTCTATAAGTCTATGAAGAGTTTGATATTTACAGAGAAAGTCGACCCCTAAAAATGAATGTCTTCAACTGAAGACTTTGGATTTCCGAAGACTTTGAAATCGAAGAAATTGGTGTGACCGTGAAGACTTGATATTTATGCGAGGAACATGAAGCGTGAAGACTTTTGTTTTCGTAGTTTCATTTTCTATTTCTTGAGTCATAGGAAACATCGTACTGTTAAAGGGGGTCGAGGTAAAACTAAGGAAAAGTTTCTAGGTGATGCTCATCTCAAAATCCTACACCTACCAATCCCTTTGAGTGAAGCCATTGGAAATCTCATACAGTTCAGTCAATTTCTTCAGTGACAGAGACGAAGATCTTCTGGTCTCTGGGGAATTTGTTCTGATTGAGGAGTTAGGAATTCGCCAGTGCGGATTGCCTACAAGTGAGGAACATGATAGCCCTGAGGAATTTGAACCTCAAATTTCCGACCGTTGCTGTGCTATGCGCTAGTTGTCCCAAAATATCTACCCACCTAATGGTCATATCATTGAAGGGCATTTATGTCTTATCATGCCGGGCTGCTACCTAGGATATAAATAGCCTACCCCTACAACCACTAGCTGGTTGTCTGCTTCACGAGAAACTGACACTTGTTATTCAGAGCATCCCATCCTTCGAGGACTTTGAGCAAAAATCATCAAGTGAGGAAAAACCCAAACACCTACAAACCCAAAGTGATTGAGCATCACTAAAGAGATTGTTCCTGTGTGGAACCGATGCTTGTTACCTTTGAGGACTGTGCACCCTCCAGACGGTTAGGCGTCATGGTCTAGAGTATCCAAGAGGAAATTGTGGATCACCGAGTGACCGAGTCTGTGAAGGTTTGGAAGTCACCTGAAGACTTACCACGAGTGATTGGACGAGGTATGTGTGACCTTAGTTCAAGGAGAATACTGTGAGGACTGTGTGTCCTCAGGTTTTAATACCTAGCCGCTCCAACCAGACGTATAACTACCACAGCAGTTGGAACTGGTCTACAAAATCATTGTCTTCACCAAGCTAACTGGTTCTATTTCCCCAACTCTTCATTTCCTCATTCTGTGTTGTTGTACGTGATCGTTACTGTTTGAAGACTTTGACTGAAGACTTTCTCAATTTCCTCAACTCAATTTCTTCAGTCAGTTTGTCTTCAACCTGCTTATCATGTGTTTACGCTTTCTGTACTATGTGCTTGTTTTCATTCCATCATGATGACTGTGCTACTACTCTTTTATGTTTGCACCTGAGTACTTATTCCACTGCAAGTAGTTCTTCCCTAAGGAATTTCCTCACTCTGAAATTTCTCTGTGAAGAATTCATAAAAATCACCTATTCACCCCCTCCAGTCGACTTAACACACTTTTAATTGGTACCACAACAAGGTACTCCCTTATTCTGTGTGATTTTGATTTAACCGCCTGGAGTTTTAGTTATGTCGACCGCAAGAATGAAAACAGTGACATGCCCAATCTTTGACGGTCATGATTATCCCAAGTGGAAGGCCAGTATGAAGAAGCGCCTCATGGCGATGAACAGCGAACTGTGGACCGTCACTGAGATTGGTTTTACCGATCTCTGCAAGATGGCGGAGGCTGATGATATTCGCAAGTACACTCTACTTGTAACATCCCAAATTTTCAATTTGGAATGTTATATATAGGTCATTCATGCATATCATATTTTATTGCATTTTGCGATCCTCGAAAATTCTAAGCAACTCAAGGACCCACGGAGAGAGTTGGGGATTTCACCGTTTTCATATTTGAATTCCCTCAAATGTCGAAACAAGGATCATTTTGGTTTTAATTATTTTTACCCTCCGAAAATATTTCATATTAAAATTATATGAGAGGAGATAATATGACTTCTCCAAAATAAATGAAATATTGGAGGAAAAATATTAAAATCAAATAAATAATTTTATTTGGATTTTATTGCCATTTTATTTGAATTAGAAAAACTATGCATTTTTAAATTGCATTTTAGGCCAAGAAAATGTTCACTAAGTTCTAAATATTATGTTTAGACGGTGAAAATTGTTTTTGGCATTTTTAGAATTTTTTTATATTTATTAGGATTTTCTCGGCGGAATCTGTTTAAAAAATATCCCGGACCGCACTAGGCCGCAGACCAGCCGGCCTGTTTCCCCGCGCCGCCTCATTCGCGTCGCGCCGTCGCCGGCACGGACGCCGAGGCACAGTCCGAGCCGGACTCCACCTTGGGCCGGCCCCCTCCCCAAGCCATGCCGCCCCCTCCTATATATAGCGCCGCCCCCGTCGCCTCTCACCATCGCCGCCGCCGCCAACAGCAGCAGCAGCAGCGCCCGCCAGCCGCCGCCGCCTGCGCCACACCTCCCGCCGCCGCCCGCGCGCCGCACGCCGGCGCGCCTCGCCCTTCCTCGCCCCGCCGCCGCGTGCACGCCGCCGGACGCCGCCCCGCCCATCGGATCTCGTTCCCCCGCGGCCGCCATTGACCTCGAGCCGCCGCCTTTTTTTGGTTTTTAG
The DNA here is from genome assembly GCF_056163025.1 of Triticum urartu. Lineage (NCBI taxonomy): Eukaryota > Viridiplantae > Streptophyta > Magnoliopsida > Poales > Poaceae > Triticum > Triticum urartu. The sequence continues at coordinate 488,835,446 of NC_141876.1, read as the reverse complement.
GTAAAAACCGTGATTTTCTTAAAAAAACCTAGGTTGGTTTATTTTTTAGTTAGATTGGTTCGTTTTTTCGCCGGTTTATTTATTTAGCGGACGTTCGTCCGTTCATTTGTTTTAACGAACGCTGTTCGCCGTTTAGGTTCAGACAGCGAACGTTCATTTGTTAGTCTTTTCTTTTTGTTTTCTTTTTCGGCCAGGGGCCTATCCGCGATTATTTTATCACAGATTAGCCCTGATCTTCAAACCCTCGCCGTTTCTTAACCATTTGTCCAAGTCCAGTGAAACCAGCGCCAAAATCTTCATCTCGAACCTCTCTTTCTGTTTAATCAACTTGAACATGATTTTGACAATTTAACTTTTTGGTTTCAAGCAAATTTGAATTCAAAGTTCTTTTGACCGTAGTTTCAGTTCCATAGCTCCGATTCGATTGATTCTTTTTGCAGATCGAATCTTTTCAGTTGAGTTTTCAGATTCGATCTTCTTATTTGAGTTTTACCCGTGCATCTATGGTTGAGTGCTTATCTATGCTATTGTTTGTTTACGATAGAATTCCTGGAGTGCAAAGCGTGCTACTACGAGTCACTAGGTTCTGCGGATCATCAGCAAGGCAAGTAACACATTGATCATACTCTTTTCATACCCAATTTTATGCATTAGTTTCAATCCTCAAACATTACATGATTAGGATGTGATTAACATGTGGGCATTGGGAAGTTGATGATGAGGTAGAACCTATTGCCCTGTTTATTATCAAACCCTGGGAGTTACTTCTACGTTATGCTTATGTTGTTATGCTATGCACGTAGACGTGGTTTGGTTTGAGAGATCCATGACAGTTGTGAGTGTTTAATTAATGGTTAACTTAAGGTGGCTACTTTAATACACATCTGGGTGGATTGTTGGTTTGGGCACCTAGAGAATCCAGTGATGTCCTAGGATATCCCGGAGTACCCGTGAGATCATCCTATGGTTTGCCACCCAGGCTCAAAGGGATCATAAGATTATTCATGCTAGAAACTTCCGTGTGCAGCCACAAGCTATTATGGGCTCTAGCATAGTTGAGTATGTTGCATGACCTCTTTCAGTGGCGGGCTAGCAGATGTAGGGGAAAGTAGGTGTAACTGTCCACCCAGAGTAAAGAGTTAATGTTTCTGAAAGACCGTGTCTCGGTCATCCGTTTCTCAAACACCATGTAGTGCGAGAAATCAGACGGAGGAGATCGAGTCTTGTGGGGAAAAGTGCGCAAACCTCTGCAGAGTGTACAAACTAATCATGATTAGCCGTGTCCCCGGTTATGGACATCTTGAGTATCTGGTTCTTGAATTATCATGTGGATCTCATCACTCTAAATTAATTTGTTGGGTTGGTAATTACTTTTAATTGGGGATTGAGTTGGAGGAACCTTCTCAATGTTGTTCAACTACCATGATAGTTAAATAAAAACATGTTCCTTTGTTGTAGGAAAAAAATTGGCTTTTCGCAAAACATTATAACCGTAGAGCCTCCACCAGCCATATATGCATGTAGTGATAGCCTTTATCTTGTTCATTGCTCTACTGTGTTATATTGCCAGCATATTCCATGTGCTGACCCGTTTTCGGGCTGCAACATATCATGTTGCAGACTTTCAGATGAAGAGTCAGGTGCGCTAGGTCATTGTCGTGCACTCAGCTATGCCGTTGGAGTTGATGGACTCACTTTATCTTCCAAGCCTTCTGTTGTTATCTTTTAGATGGCCTTAAGCCATATTTATTGTAATAAGTTCTCTTTGGAGACTATCAATGTAATAAGTGTGTGATTGCTACTCTGTTATAAATCCTTTGAGTACTGTGTGTCAGTATTACCGATCCAGGGATGACACTTATGCACAGAGACTTGGCCATCTGAGGTCGGGTCGCTACAAGATGGTATTAGAGCACATGCTGAATGTAGGACACGACCACTAAGATGAGCCATAGGTCACTCTTCTCTACTCACTTCTGACTCCTCTCCATTTTCTACTCTATAGGATGGCCGACACAAGGAACAAGTTTGCACAACCGGATGAAGACACCCCCTTTGGAAGACACTTGAAGGAACTCACTAGGTACCTGAACATAGGAATAGCAAGCTTCACCGGAACCTACACCGCCACTTTACCAGAAGAGGAGCGTTGGATGATTCGAGTTCAAGTTCCAGGAAGGACATTCACACCAGTCACTGAGCCCATAGTGTTTTCCTTTGATGCACCAACCTGGAGTCTAGGCAAGAGCATGGCAGCTCACAATGCTATGGGACGCATCGGAGAAGTCTACAAACAGGAGTTGAAGGACACTGTCGGTGTCAAAACCGGCGGATCTCGGGTAGGGGGTCCCGAACTATGCGTCTAAGGCGGATGGTAACAGGAGGCAGGGGACACGATGTTTTACCCAGGTTCGGGCCCTCTTGATGGAGGTAAAACCCTACGTCCTGCTTGATTTATTCTTGATGATATGAGTATTACAAGAGTTGATATACCACGAGATCGGAGAGGCTAAACCCTAGAAGCTAGCCTATGGTATGATTGTATGTTATTGTGCCCTACGGACTAAAACCCTCCGGTTTATATAGACACCTGAGAGGGTTAGGGTTACACAAGGTCGGTTACAAAGGAGGAGATATCCATATCCGTACTGCCTAGCTTGCCTTCCACGCCAAGTAGAGTCCCATCCGGACACGAGACGAAGTCTTCAATCTTGTATCTTCATAGTCCAATAGTCCGGCTGTCCGGAGACCCCTAATCCCGGACTCCCTCAGTAGCCCCTGAACCAGGCTTCAATGACGATGAGTCTGGCGCGCAATGTTGTCTTCGGCATTGCAAGGCGGGTTCCTCCTCCGGATATACCACATAAGATTTTAAATAAAAGGATAGTGTCTGACCCTGCAAAACAAGTTCCACATACCTCCGCAGAGAGAATAATATTTCCACAAATCTAATCTGCTGACACATTTTGGCAACATGACATCAGGCCATGGCTCGGTGATTATTTGAACCGTTTTTCTTCAACCAGCTCCACACATAACGCGAGGCGGTTTCTTGACACGTCTTGTCAAAGCAGAGATCGTGTTCCCCTAATTATGGGATTCTCATCAATACGGTCACGGGTAACCCAACCGTGCCTAGGACTCCTAGATTTTAGGCAAGTCCCAAACGACCACTAGGAGGACGCTTGATATTCACCCTCTTTATAAAGGGACAAGGCTTTTACTTTTTCCCCTCCCGTGCTCAATCGAATCCTTCCCCCGCCTCGAGCTCTAACACCCAAAGCCCAGGTCAGGTGCTTCGGACCTTCAATCATGTCCGGATCTAGCCTTCAAGGCCGGTGGATGCCCTCCTTCGTTACGGAAGAGGATATCAAGAAGTTGAGGGAGGCCAGATACCTGACCGCCAAGGTTTCGCATCGGCTGCCTGCCCGAGGGCAGGTCGTCCCTACTCCCGAACCCAATGAGAACGTTGTGTTCATCTCCCACTTCCCCCGAGGTCTAGGCCTCACTCTGGATCCCTTCGTTAGGGGTTTGATGTTCTATTATGGGCTAGATTTCCACGATGTGGCCCCGGACTCCTTTCTCCACATCTCGGCATTTATTGTCATATGCGAGGCCTTCCTCCGCATTACCCATCACTTCGGCCTGTGGCTCAAGACCTTTAACGTGAAGCCGAAGATGTTCGAGGGGCAGCATGTAGCATGCGGAGGCGCATTAATAAGCAGGATCGCTGGAGCTCCATGGCCAAAGGGTTCCTTTCCAGAGGTGTCCGGATTATGGCAACGAGAGTGGTTTTACATCACAGCTCCCAGAAGTGCCAAGTGGGTGGCTGCCCCTTCTTTCCGCTCGGGCCCTCCACCACAACTGATGTCATGGATTAGCAGAGGGCTGAGCTGGGGTCCAGCCAAGGACGTGCCTATACTGCAGAGCCGCATTCAAGATCTCTTCGAAGGAGATTTCAGCCTGGTTATGGTGGTGCAAGTCATGCTGGTTCGTCGAGTCCAGCCTTGCAAACGCCGGCCCCTCCGCATGTGGGAGTTCAACCCAGAAGGACCGTGCACTATTCATAATTTCCTCGGCCTGACGCACGAGGAGATGTATAAATCATTCTTCGGACCCCAAATAGAGTGTCCGGATACTACCGAGGACGTGGGCCTGAGCAGCAACCGTACCGCCGACCAAGTAAGTAATCCTCTAGCCGAACACACCGTCTTTCATTTATCATGACGTCATTCTAAGAAATCGCTCTTTGACCAGGACTGACTAACAAAGGAGAAGATGATTCGGTGTTCGTCCCCCCTTCCTGAGGGTTTGGACAATCCGGTACTGGAAAAGATGCTCGAGCTAGCACCTTGCCCAGAGCCCTCAAAGGAAGATAAAGGGGGGAATAATGAGGGCGAAAGCGGGCCCCCATCGCTACCAATTCCAACAGAGGGAATGAGCGCCTCCGTGAAGGAGGATAACCAAGGGGAAGAATCTGACCTTCTCTCGCTTCGGGGAAGGAAGAGGACTGCCTCTGAAGATCCGGAAACCAAGGCTTCCAAACGGGAGAAGAAGTCTCCACCAGAGGGTCCTGCCTCGGACGGTGCTTTTGCCGCACAAAGTCCGCGCGGGGATCAGCCCTCTAACGAGCCGTAAGTGATCAAAAAATACTTAATAGTAAAGATATTCTACCTTACTTCCGAGGAAAATAACCGAAGCATTTATCTCGCAGCTCGGATCTTAGCCCTTCTCAACGGAGCTCGTCTTCAGGGGACCTTCTTCCGGAGATGATGGAGAGCGAAACGCCTCCCCCGGACTCCCCCGCTCAAGAAGCGGACGGCCTTGAAGTGTCGTCACGGAGGGCCTCTCCGGATCCGGTGAGGCCAGAAGGTAATCCTATAGTCACCCGAAGTCCCCAGCATCTGGCTCTTGAACAGAGCAAACAAAAGAGTCCGGCGCCGTCTGGTATGCGGTCGGACGCACTGAGGGATCTGCTAAGGCGGGCGACCATCTTGGAAGAACACCGTACATTAATGGGTACGGTGATGGAAAGGATTTCATCCGCCGAAAACGGGTTGCATGACGCCTTTATGAGTCTACTGACGGGCTTTGAGGTACGTAAAATGATGTACATTTGTGATGGTACCGCACATTTTTAGGCATGCCCTGTGTAGATAGTAGCCCCTGAGACTCTGGTTGTTGCCGAGAACGGCGGCAAACAGAGGATCGTAGTCCCAGGTAATAACCATGCCGCTTTATGTGCAGGTGATGGAAGCTCCGGTGGCTAGCCGGACTAATGAGTTTGCCGAACTAAAGCGGCAATTGGATGCGGCAGATGCCGACATCGAGCTTGTTAACAAGCGGCTTGACGAGGCACAGGGTAAGTAATGTTTTTCCGGTCAATGTCACATAGTAAGAGCAGCGTGATGCCAGTATCTTTAATATGTTGTGACTGCAGATGGTGCTGCCACCGTGGAGACCCTTCGGGCGGAACTTGCCCGAGCCAAAGAACAAACAAGGATTAGTAATGCAGCCGCTTTAAAGGCGGCCGAAGAGTTAAGAGCCGAGAAGGCCACGCATTGCGAGAGCAAAGAAATGATGGGGAACGTAGCATAAATTCAAAATTTTCCTACGTGTCACCAAGATAAATCTATGGAGAGACTAGCAACGAGGGGAAGGAGAGTGCATCTACATACCCTTGTAGATCGCTATGCGGAAGCGTTCAAGAGAACGGGGTTGATGGAGTCGTACTCGTCGTGATCCAAATCACCGATGATCCTAGTGCCGAACGGACGGCACCTCCGCGTTCAACACACGTACAGCCCGGTGACGTCTCCCATGCCTTGATCCAGCAAGGAGAGAGGGAGAGGTTGAGGAAGACTCCATCCAGCAGCAGCACAACGGCGTGGTGGTGATGGAGGAGCGTGGCAATCCTGCAGGGCTTCGCCAAGCACCGCGAGATATGAGGAGAAAGAGAGGGAGGGCTGCACCAACAGGGAGAGATCAAATCATGTGTTGGGCAGCCCCTAGGCCTCACTATTTATAGGAGGAGGGGAGGAGGGTGAGCCCCCTCTAGGGTTCCCACCCCTAGGGGGGCGGCAGCCCTAGATGGGAAAAGGGGTGGCGGCCAAGGGAGGATTCCCTCCCCCCCAAGGCACCTAGGGGGTGCCTTCCCCTTGTGGGACTCTTCCCTTCTTCAAACCCTAGGCGCATGGGCCTCTTGGGGCTGGTGCCCTTGGCCCATGTAGGCCAAGGATCAACCCCTACAGCCCATGTGGCCCTCCGGGGTTGGTGGCCCCACTTGGTGGACCCCCGGGACCCTCCCGGTGGTCCTGGTACATTACCGATAAACCCCGAAACCTTTCCGGTGACCAAAACAGGACTTCCCATATATAAATCTTTACCTCCGGACCATTCCGGAACTCCTCGTGACGTCCGGGATCTCATCCGGGACTCCTAACAACATTCGGTAACCACATACAAACTTCCTTTATAACCCTAGCGTCATCGAACCTTAAGTGTGTAGACCCTACGGGTTCGGGAGACATGCAGACATGACCGAGACGTTCTCCGGTCAAGAACCAACAGCGGGATCTGGATACCCATGTTGGCTCCCACATGTTCCACGATGATCTCATCGGATGAACCACGATGTCAAGGACTTAATCAATCCCGTATACAATTCCCTTTGTCTAGCGGTACGATACTTGCCCGAGATTCGATCGTCGGTATCCCGATACCTTGTTCAATCTCGTTACCGGCAAGTCTCTTTTACTCGTTCCGTAACACATCATCCCGTGATCAACTCCTTGATCACATTGTGCACATTATGATGATGTCCTACCGAGTGGGCCCAGAGATACCTCTCCATCACACCGAGTGACAAATCCCAGTCTCGATTCGTGCCAACCCAACAGACACTTTTGGAGATACCTGTAGTGTACCTTTATAGCCACCTAGTTACGTTGTGACGTTTGGCACACCCAAAGTATTCCTACGGTATCCGGGAGTTGCACAATCTCATGGTCTAAGGAAATGATACTTGACATTAGAAAAGCTTTAGCATACGAACTACACGATCTAGTGCTATGCTTAGGATTGGGTCTTGTCCATCACATCATTCTCCTAATGATGTGATCCCGTTATCAACGACATCCAATGTCCATGGTTAGGAAACCGTAACCATCTATTGATCAACGAGCTAGTCAACTAGAGGCTTACTAGGGACATGGTGTTGTCTATGTATCCACACATGTATCTGAGTTTCCTATCAATACAATTATAGCATGGATAATAAACGATTATCATGAACAAGGAAATATAATAATAAGTAATTTATTATTGCCTCTAGGGCATATTTCCAACAGTCTCCCACTTGCACTAGAGTCAATAATCTAGTTCACATCGATATGTGATTAACACTCAAGGTCACATCCACTTGCACTAGAGTTTACTAGAGTCAATAATCTAGTTCATATTTACCATGTGATTAACACTCGATGAGTTCTGGGTTTGATCATGTTATGCTTGTGAGAGAGGTTATAGTCAACGGGTCTGAACCTTTCAGATCCGTGTGTGCTTTACAAATCTCTATGTCATCTCCTAGATGCAGCTACCACGCTCTATTTGGAGCTATTCCAAATAACTGTTCTACTTGGAGCTATTCTAAATTGTTGCTCCATTATACGTATCATGTATCTCTACTCAGAGCTATCCGGATAGGTGTTAAGCTTGCATCGACGTAACCCTTTACGACGAACTCTTTTACCACCTCCATAATCGAGAAAATTCCTTAGTCCACTAGTTACTAAGGATAACTTTGACCGCTGTCCTGTGATCCATTCTTGGATCACTCTTGTACCCCTTGACTGACTCATGGCAAGGCACATTTCAGGTGCGGTACACAGCATAGCATACTGTAGAGAGCCTATGATAAAAGCATAGGGGACGACCTTCGTCCTTCCTCTTTCTTCTGCCGTGGTCGAGCTTTAAGTCTCAACTTCATACCTTACAACTCAGGCAAGAACTCCTTCTTTGACTGATCCATCTTGAACACCTTCAAGATCATGTCAAGGTATGTGCTCATTTGAAAGTACCATTAAGAATTTTGATCTATCCTTATAGATCTTGATGCTCAATGTTCAAGTAGCTTAATCCAGGCTTTCCATTGAAAAACACTTTCCAAATCACCCTATATGCTTTCCAGAAATTCTACATCATTTCTGATCAACAATATGTCAACAACATATATTTATCAGAAATTCTATAGTGCTCCCACTCACTTCTTTGGAAATACAAGTTTCTCATAAACTTTGTATAAACCCAAAATCTATGATCATCTCATCAAAGCATACATTCAAACTCCGAGATGCTTACTCCAGTCCTTAGAAGGATTGCTGGAGCTTTGCATATTTATTAGCATCTTTCAGGATTGACAAAAACCTTCCGGTTGTATCACATACAACCTTTCCTCAAGAAAATCGTCGAGGAAACAATGTTTTGACATCCTATCTGCAAGATTTCATAAATAATGCAGTAATCGCTAATATAATTCCAACAGACTCTTAGCATCGCTACGAGAGAGAAAGTCTCATCGCAGTCAACTCCTTGAAATTATCGGAAAAAACATCTTAACGACAAGTCGAGCTTTCTTAATGGTGAAATTTACCATCATTGTCCGTCTTCCTTTTAAAATCCATCTGTACTCAATAGCCTCACGACCATCGAGCTGTTCTGTCAAAGTCTACACTTTGTTTCCATACATGGATCCTCTCTCAAATTTTATGGCCTCGAGCCATTTATCGGAATCCGGGCCCACCATCTCTTCTCCATAGCTCGTAGGTTCATTGTTGTCTAGCAACATGACTTCCAAGACAGGATCACACACCACTCTGAAGTAGTACGCATCCTTGTCATCCCACGAGGTTTGGTAGTGACTTGATCTGAAGTTTCATGATCAATATCATAAGCTTCCACTTCAATTGGTGTAGGTGCCACAGGAACAACTCTTTGTGCCCTGCTATACACTAGTTGAAGTGACGGTTCAATAACCTCATCAAGTCTCCACCATCCTCTCACTCAATTCTTTCGAGAGAAACTTTTCCTCGAGAAAGGACCCGATTCTAGAAACAATCCCTTATTGCTTTCGAATCTGAGACAGGAGGTATACCCAACTGTTTTGGGTGTCCTATGAAGATGCATTTATCCGCTTTGGGTTCGAGCTTATCAGCCTGAAACTTTTCCACATAAGCGTCGCAGCCCCAAACTTTTAAGAAATGACAGCTTAGGTTTCTCTAAATCATAGTTCATATGGTGTCATCTCATCGGAATTACGTGGTGCCTTATTTAAAGTAAATGTGCTTGTCTCTAATGCCTAACCCATAAACTTTTGTGGTAATTCGATAAGAGACATCATGGTATGCATCATATCAGATAGGGTGCAGTTATGATGTTCGGACACACCATCACACTATGGTGTTCCAGGCTGTATTAGTTGTGAAACAATTTCCACAATGTCTTAATTCTGTGCCAAACTCGTAATTCAGATATTCATCTCTATGATCATATCATAGATCTTTTATCCTCTTGTCACGACGATCTTTCAACTTCACCCTGAAATTACTTGAACCTTTCAATAATTCAGACTCGTGATTCATCAAGTAAATATACTCAACATCTACTCAAATCATCTGTGAAGTAAGAACATAACGATATCCACTACACGCCTCAGCACTCATTGGACTGCACACATCAAAATGTATTACTTCCAACAAGTTGCTTTCTAGTTCCATTTTACTGAAAAACGAGGCTTTCAGTCATCTTGCCCATGTGGTATGATTTGCATGTCTCAAGTGATTCAAAATCAAGTGAGTCCAAATGGTCCATTTGCATGGAGTTTCTTCATGCATATACACCAATAGACATGGTTCGCATGTCTCAAACCTTTCAAAAACGAGTGAGCCCAAAGATCCATCAATATGGAGCTTCTTCATGCGTTTTATACCGATATGACTTAAGTGGCAGTGCCACAAGTAGGTGGTACTATCATTACTATCTTATATCTTTTGGCATGAACATGTGTATCACTATGATCGAGATTCAATGAACCATTCATTTTAGGTGCAAGACCATTGAAGGTATTATTCAAATAAACAGAGTAACCATTATTCTCTTTAAATGAATAACCGTATTGCGATAGACATAATCCAATCATGTCTATGCTCAACGCAAACACCAAATAACAATTATTTAGGTTTTAATACCAATCTCGATGGTAGAGGGAGCGTGCGATGCTTGATCATATCAACCTTGGAAACACTTCCAACACATATCGTCAGCTCACCTTTAGCTAGTCTCCGTTTATTCCGTAGCTTTTATTTCGAGTTACTAACACTTAGCAACCGAACCGGTATCTAATACCCTGGTGCTACTAGGAGTACTAGTAAAGTACACATCAACACAATGTATATCCAATATACTTCTATCGACCTTGCCAGCCTTCTAATCTACCAAGTATCTAGGGTAATTCTGCTCCAGTGGCTGTTCCCCTTATTACAGAAGCACTTAGTCTCGGGTTTGGGTTCAACCTTGGGTTTCTTCCCCAGAGCAGCAGCTGAATTGCCGTTTCATGAAGTATCCCTTCTTGCCCTTGCCCTTCTTGAAACTAGTGGTTTCACCAACCATCAACAATTGATGCTCCTTCTTGATTTCTACTTTTGTGGTGTCAAACATCGCGAATATCTCAAGGATCATCATATATGTCCCTGATATATTATAGTTCATCACGAAGCTCTAGCAGCTTGGTGGTAATGACTTCGGAGAAACATCACTATCTCATCTGGAAGATCAACTCCCACTCGATTCAAGCGATTGTTGTACTCAGACAATCTGAGCACAAGCACAACAATTGAGCTTTTCTCCTTAGTTTGTAGGCTAAGAAAATCATCGGAGGTCTTATACCTCTTGACGTGGGCACGAGCCTGAAATCCCAATTTCAGCCCTTGAAACATCTCATATGTTTCGCGATGTTTCAAAACGTCTTCGGTGCCTCAACTCCAAACCGTTTAACTGAACTATCATGTAGTTATCAAAATGTGTATGTCAGATGTTCGCAACATCCACAGACAACGTTCGAGGTACAGCACACTGAGCGGTGCATTAAGGACATAAGCCTTCTATGAAGCAATGAGGACAATCCTCAGTTTACGGACCTAGTCCGCATAATTGCTACTATCAACTTTCGACTAAATTTTCTCTAGGAACATATCTAAACAGTAGAACTGAAGCGCGAGCTACGACATAATTTGCGAAGATCTTTTGACTATGTTCAGGATAATTAAGTTCATCTTATGAACTCCCACTTAGATAGACATCTCTCTAGTCATCTAAGTGATTACATGATCCGAGTCAACTAGGCCGTGTCCGATCATCACGTGAGACGGACTAGTCAACATCGGTGAACATCTTCATGTTGATCGTATCTACCATACGACTCATGCTCGACCTTTCGGTCTTCTGTGTTCCGAGGCCATGTCTATACACATGCTAGGCTCGTCAAGTCAACCTAAGTGTTTTGCGTGTGTAAATCTGTCTTACACCCGTTGTATGTGAACGTCTGAATCAAACACCCGATCATCACGTGGTGCTTTGAAACAACGAACTGTCGCAACGGTGAACAGTTAGGGGGGAACACCTTCTTGAAATTTTAGTGAGGGATCATCTTATTTACTACCGTCGTTCTAAGTAAACAAGATGTATAAATATGATAAACATCACATGCAATCAAATAATAGTGACATGATATGGCCAATATCATATAGCTCCTTTGATCTACATCTTGGGGCTCCATGATCATCTTGTCACCGGCATGACACCATGATCTCCATCATCATGATCTCCATCATCGTGTCTCCATGAAGTTGTCACGTCATCTATTACTTCTACTACTACAGCTAACGGTTAGCAATGAAGTAAAGTAATTACATGATGTTTATGTTGACACGCAGGTCATAAATAAATTAAGACAACTCCTATGGCTCCTGCCGGTTGTCATACTCATCGACATGCAAGTCGTGATTCCTATTACAAGAACATGATCAATCTCATACATCACATATATCATTCATCACATCCTTTTGGCCATATCACATCACATAGCATACCCTGCAAAAACAAGTTAGACGTCCTCTAATTGTTGTTTGCATGTTTTACGTGGCTGCTATGGGTTTCTAGAAGAACGTTTCTTACCTACGCAAAAACCACAACATGATATGCCAATTGCTATTTACCCTTCATAAGGACCCTTTTCATCGAATCCGATCCGACTAAAGTGGGAGAGACAGACACCCGCCAGCCACCTAATGCAACTAGTGCATGTTAGTCGGTGGAACCGGTCTCACGTAATCATACGTGTAAGGTTGGTCCGGGCCGCTTCATCCCACGATGCCGCCGAATCAAGATAAGACTAGTAACGGCAAGCATATTGAACAAAATCAACGCCCACAACTACTTTGTGTTCTACTCGTGCATAGAAACTACGCATAGACCTAGCTCATGATGCCACTGATGGGGAACGTAGCATAAATTCAAAATTTTCCTACGTGTCACCAAGATCAATCTATGGAGAGACTAGCAACGAGGGGAAGGAGAGTGCATCTACATACCCTTGTAGATCGCTATGCGGAAGCGTTCAAGAGAACGGGGTTGATGGAGTCGTACTCGTCGTGATCCAAATCACCGATGATCCTAGTGTCGAATGGACGGCACCTCCGCGTTCAACACACGTACAGCCCGGTGACGTCTCCCATGCCTTGATCCAGCAAGGAGAGAGGGAGAGGTTGAGGAAGACTCCATCCAGCAGCAGCACAACGGCGTGGTGGTGATGGAGGAGCGTGGCAATCCTGCAGGGCTTCGCCAAGCACCGCGAGATATGAGGAGAAAGAGAGGGAGGGCTGCACCAACAGGGAGAGATCAAATCATGTGTTGGGCAGCCCCTAGGCCTCACTATTTATAGGAGGAGGGGAGAAGGGTGCGCCCCCTCTAGGGTTCCCACCCCTAGGGGGGGCAGCAGCCCTAGATGGGAAAAGGGGTGGCGGCCAAGGGAGGATTCCCTCCCCCCCCAAGGCACCTAGGGGGTGCCTTCCCCTTGTGGGACTCTTCCCTTCTTCAAACCCTAGGCGCATGGGCCTCTTGGGGCTGGTGCCCTTGGCCCATGTAGGCCAAGGAGCAACCCCTACAGCCCATGTGGCCCTCCGGGGTTGGTGGCCCCACTTGGTGGACCCCCGGGACCCTCCCGGTGGTCCTGGTACATTACCGATAAACCCCGAAACCTTTTCGGTGACCAAAACAGGACTTCCCATATATAAATCTTTACCTCCGGACCATTCCGGAACTCCTCGTGACGTCTGGGATTTCATCCGGGACTCCGAACAACATTTGGTAACCACATACAAACTACCTTTATAACCCTAGCGTCATCGAACCTTAAGTGTGTAGACCCTACGGGTTCGGGAGACATGCAGACATGACCGAGACGTTCTCCGATCAATAACCAACAGCGGGATCTGGATACCCATGTTGGCTCCCACATGTTCCACGATGATCTCATCGGATGAACCACGGTGTCAAGGACTTAATCAATCCCATATACAATTCCCTTTGTCTAGCGGTACGATACTTGCCCGAGATTCGATCGTCGGTATCCCGATACCTTGTTCAATCTCGTACCGGCAAGTCTCTTTTACTCGTTCCGTAACACATCATCCCGTGATCAACTCCTTGATCACATTGTGCACATTATGATGATGTCCTACCGTGTGGGCCCAGAGATACCTCTCCGTCACACGGAGTGACAAATCCCAGTCTTGATTCGTGCCAACCCAACAGACATTTTCGGAGATACCTGTAGTGTACCTTTATAGCCACCCAGTTACGTTGTGACGTTTGGCACACCCAAAGTATTCCTACGGTATCCGGGAGTTGCACAATCTCATGGTCTAAGGAAATGATACTTGACATTAGAAAAGCTTTAGCATACGAACTACACGATCTAGTGCTATGCTTAGGATTGGGTCTTGTCCATCACATCATTCTCCTAATGATGTGATCCCGTTATCAACGACATCCAATGTCCATGGTTAGGAAACCGTAACCATCTATTGATCAACGAGCTAGTCAACTAGAGGCTTACTAGGGACATGGTGTTGTCTATGTATCCACACATGTATCTGAGTTTCCTATCAATACAATTATAGCATGGATAATAAACGATTATCATGAACAAGGAAATATAATAATAACTAATTTATTATTGCCTCTAGGGCATATTTCCAACAAGAAAAGATGGCCAAGATGGCTGTAAAGTTAAAAGACACTGCCGACCGTTGCTGGTTCCTTGAAGAAGAAAACCGAGCGAAGGCGACAGACCTCGAAAAGGCCACGATGGCGGCCAAAGACACCCGCTCTGCCATGAGGGCAAAGAAGGAAGAGCTGCGTGAAGCTGGTGATATTGTGGCTGGGAAGCCCTTTTTGCTGCGGAGGAAGTTCGGAGATCCGCGGTATGCCCCTCTGGATCGGCTGTGGAGTTCAGCAGACTCATATCTGGATTTGACGGCGAGTGATGTCGATGCGGTCGAATACTTCCGAGATCAAACAGATTGTGAAATGGACAAGCTATTCTGGTTGCAGTTTAACGTTCCAGAGCGTTCGCTTCCACTAACTGATCAGCTTGCCGAATGGGCCGAACTCAATAGATTGTCCGGACTCGCCATGAGGTCCGTCGTAGATCATCTATGGCCGGAAAAGCCGAAGCCGAACAGCTTTTTCAGCTTAGTGCAGCAGTTCCTTGGTGTGGTGCCGTGCATCAATGTGATGAAGAGGTCGGCATGCATAGAAGGCTCGCGGATGGCCCTTGCCCGTGTCAAAGCATACTGGGCGGAGATGGATGCTACCACTGTTGCGGCGCAGGGTTCGGCCATAGGTCGAGTGGCTGTCGAGCATTATTTTGAAGAAGTTCTTGAGGGTGCTCGTTTGATAGAGGCCCAATGCTCAAAGAATGTTATGTTTGAGTGACATGTATTCCCATTGTAAAAACAATGTTTTATTGAATTTATCAAGGCTGTATTTATACTTGTGCCTGAAAGTATTGTGATGCCTCCTGTGCGGCCGTTTATGTATACATGTATATAACCTGAAAGATTGCAGTCTTCGGCTTCAGCCCCCACGCATATAATGCGGGGGGTGTTCGCATAAGACGCGTATTCACACTTAATCCAACGTCTTGGTCCTAATAAGGAGGTGTCACTAGGCAACCGGACTATAATGCTTTAACACTTTCACTTAGCCATAGGAGTTTGATAGTGGGGCTACTATATAGCCCCTGGTTGCTCCGCACTCACCCGAATTCGGGGT
The DNA here is from genome assembly GCF_056163025.1 of Triticum urartu. NCBI lineage: Eukaryota > Viridiplantae > Streptophyta > Magnoliopsida > Poales > Poaceae > Triticum > Triticum urartu. Next base: position 488,820,056 of record NC_141876.1, on the reverse strand, counting down.
GCGTACATGCCCGGCCAGGAAACGACCCTTCGTTAAGGCGGAGGAATTCTAATATTCCGATGGGTCATCGAGTGGTTGACCAGTCTCGCGTTATATCATGAAGTCAGTTTTTGGCTTTCTCTACTGAGGTGCTCGTCCGGATGAACCAGGGCACAATCGCAGTAGTTCTCCTGGTGCTGCCTTAGCCGATAGAGCGGAATGTAAGGCAGCAAAACACAGGAGCCGGGCAAACCCAACATTTGACCAAAGACGTGATTCGGAGCTGATGCATATAAGGCCAAACTCGCGACGCCGAACACTCCCTAAGGTATTCGGTCTTTATGGTGTAAACCGGGCCTGAACAGTGCCCTTTGTGAGAAGCCCCTGGTGTCCAGGTACGTGCATTGTTCTGGCATGGCCACATGCCAAGACGTCAGCATCCTTCTCAATTGTACTGAGAATCCGAGGGATGTGTATCAACAAGAGACAGTAAAAAAGGTTGACGCAGGGTCTTAATCTAAAAAGAATCCTTTGAACGGGTCCCTGCTGCACGTCTGCGCTTGTGTCTTCGTTGTGCCATATCCTGGACAGGTGTAGCACGATGGTCATCTGTAAAAGAGAGGAACTTAGGTGAAAAGTTGTCGTGCAAAAAGGTAGGTTTAAAGAAACCATGTATAGTTCAAGATGAGTAAAAATTGCCACTTGTCTGTGCGCGTTGAGCCCCTTGTATTTGTAATAGGGGTGTGGTCATCAAACCTGTATGAATTACATATAGCTGAGCCGGACTCGTCTAACCGTGTCCGTGGTCTTGACGAACTATCGAATGCTTAAGTTGGTAAGGCCTTTTAGTGTGCGGCTGCCAAGGCAGCCGCGCTCTCTTCGGCGCGCAGGGATTGCTCGATATTTCCATTTACTGTAATGATGCCACGTGGACCGGGCATCTTAAGCATGAGGGAAGCGTAATGCGGTATTGCGTTAAAGCGAGCGAAAGCTTCACGTCCAAGTAGTGCTTGATAGCCACTTTGGAACAGAGCAATGTGGAAGGTTAAATTTTTGCTACGGAAGTTGTCGGGGAAGCCGAATATAACCTCTAGTAGCAGGGAGCCCGTGCAATGAGCCCCTGGGCCTGGCGTTACTCCTCTAAAGGTAGTATTGCTGTGGCAAATTTTCGTTGGGTCTATCCCCATTTTGCGGATTGTGTCCTGATATATCAGGTTTAGACTACTGCCACCATCGTGTGAAGTGGTATCCGTCAATTATTGGATCTAATACCAAGGCAGCCCATCCTCTGCGCCGAATACTTGCCGAGTAATCCTGATGGTCGAAGGTGATCGGTTGAGACGGCCAGTGGCAGAACTCCACGGTGATAGGCCCTTGGGCATATTTATCTGAGAGTGCCGCTTTGTTTCTCCCCTTTATCACGTGTAACACATTTACTGTTTTGACTTCTGGATCGCGTATTGGCTTATGTGCAGCGTTGTTTGCCGCTTTATGTTGGCCGTGAGGTCGTCCATCCGGCCAGATGGCCGTTTTAATTTTTGGTTGCGGGGGATCTAAGGCCTCCTCATCAAATTCAGGTAGCAACTTCCGCTTCGGGTAGCCCTTGGTGGGGCAATTACCGCCGTACTTCGCTGCTGTGTTGAGTACTTTACTCCATCTGAGTCTGAGTGTGTCTTGCACAACCTTGAGCCTTTGCTTCTGCTTTTTTAGACTCCTTGCGGCGGCAACAAGCCTTTGACGGGCATTCTTTTGCTCCGGGTGTCTTTCCGGTGTGATGTCGTCCGAACTATTATCTTTGACAGAGTCGGGTTGTTCGGTTTGATTCTCCGTGTTGTCGTGGTCCGGCGATAGTTCACCCTGCTCTAACGCTGGGTCTATATGATCGTTGTTTCTGCCGAGGCGGGATTTGGAGCGGCGCTTATGCCACCGCTTTGACTGCTTCTCGAGGGGACAACCCTTTGTTGCGTCCTTCCGTTCCTCGTCGTCATTTTCTTTTGGTGTGTCCACCATGTATACGTCATGTGATGAAGTGGGCGTCCAGTGCCCTGTGGGCAGTGGTTCCTGTTCATCTCCTGCATCGTCATCCATACCGTCGATGTCTTCGGAGTCGAAGTCGAGCATGTTGGTTAAGTCATCGACAATGGCTACTAAGTGGGTGGTGGGTGGGCGACGAATTTCTTCGTCATCCGCATCCCAATCCTGCCGGACATAGTTCGGCCAGGACTCTCCTGACAAGGAGAGAGACTTTAATGAATTCAGTATGTTGCCGAAGGGCGAGTGCTGAAAGATATCTGCGGAGGTGAACTCCATGATTGGCGCCCAGTCGGTTCGGAGTCTGTGGCTGGGGAAGGATCCGGCAGTTTGGCAACACGGCTCTCGTGAAGGGTAAGGTCGATATTCGGCTCGATCGCCGCTGAGGATACGGCCTCCGTGACGGGGTCTATCCACCCGTCCATGGATGGCGCAACTGGCTCCAAATTGAGGCTCGGAGTGGCTGCCGGTGCGATCTCCTGAATACGGTCCGATGGTCGAGCTAAATCGTACTCATCGTGACCGCGTGGCGCACAAGGCAGGGGCTCGAATCCGTCAAAGATCAAGTCTTCGCGGATATCGGCTGTGTAATTTAAGCTTCCAAACCTGACCTGGTGGCCAGGGGCGTAACTTTCGATCTGCTCCAGATGGCCAAGCGAGTTGGCCCGCAGTGCGAAGCCGCCGAACACAAAGATATGTCCGGGGAGAAAAGTCTCACCCTGGACTGCATCGCTATCGATGATAGAAGGAGCCATCAAGCCTAACGGCGACGACACAGAGGAACTCTCAATGAAAGCACCAATGTCGGTTTCAAAACCGGCGGATCTCGGGTAGGGGGTCCGGAACTATGCGTCTAAGGCGGATGGTAATAGGAGGCAGGGGACACGATGTTTTACCCAGGTTCGAGCCCTCTTGATGGAGGTAAAACCCTACGTCCTGCTTGATTTATTCTTGATGATATGAGTATTACAAGATTTGATATACCACGAGATCGGAGAGGCTAAACCCTAGAAGCTAGCCTATGGTATGATTGTATGTTATTGTGTCCTACGGACTAAAACCCTCCGGTTTATATAGACACCGGAGAGGGTTAGGGTTACACAAGGTCGGTTACAAAGGAGGAGATATCCATATCCGTACTGCCTAGCTTGCCTTCCACGCCAAGTAGAGTCCCATCCGGACACGAGACGAAGTCTTCAATCTTGTATCTTCATAGTCCAACTGTCCGGCCAAAGGATATAGTCCGGCAGTCCAGTGACCCCTAATCCCGACTCCCTCAGACACTATCTACCAGATATGTGGGCGCCGAGATGAGCAATGGGAGATGATCAGCACTAAGAGGGACATTTCCATTGCAGCTTTCATCCAGGAGTTAAACCAACACATTCGTCGACAGGAGAACCAGATGTGTGCAAGCATGATAGATCTGAAGAAGTTGATGGCTAGGAACATGGAGCTAGAAGAGGAAATCAAGTCTACACACGGCGGATACGAGGAAGAAATCGCAATACTAGTGGAGAAGAATGATGACCTGACGAGGAAGCTCGGAGTATTCATGGGAGACCCCGCGCTAGGAGGAGATGATGATCAATCCAAGGGCATTTGTTCTGAAGACGACATCATCATCGACGACACCGACTCCAACCCCGACAGCAGTGATGATGATTATGAAGACGATGCTGGAGCAGATATCATGGAGTCTTCCACCGATCAAAATTTCTAGTAGACCATCATATGATCAGTAGTATTCCCCCATGTAAATAGTATATCCCAAGCACTATAACGGTAGTTAGATCGATTGTATTCCCTTGTTTGAAATTGATTTGGTGTGGTATGATTGTGTTTGACTCATGTGCATATGGGTAGTGTTTTCGCACTAGACCTCTTTCTATTCTAATCTCTCCCCTCTAAACCCATTAGATGCCTCCGAGACATGACCCCAGATTTGTCTTCCCACCGGAGCTCACTCAGTTGATCCAACACCAGAATACACTGATGAAGTTGCTAGTCCAGAACCAAGGCAACAACAACAATAACAATAACCCACCGCCACCACCTCCAGTTGACAACTTAGCCCGTTTTCTGAGGTTGCAGCCGCCGGTGTTTTCCAGTAGCACCGAGCCGATAGTTACTAATGATTGGCTACGTAGGATTGGAAGGGAGTTGACCACCGCAAGTTGCACAGATGCGGAGAAGGTGCATTTTGCCGCACATCAATTGGATGGACCTGCAACATCATGGTGGGAGAATTACACAGCCACTTTTCCTATAGCCAATGTCACTTGGGAACAGTTTCAGCAAGCTTTCCACACAACCCATGTTTCAACTGGAGCTATGAGCATGAAGAAGTGTGAGTTTCGCAACTTACGCCAGGGTAACCATACTGTGGGGCAGTACGTGGATGAGTTTAGCAAGTTAGCCCGCTATGCCCCAGACGATGTGGCCACAGATGCCGCGAAACATGAGAAGTTTATGGAAGGGCTGAATGATGATATGAGTATGCAGTTGATGGTGGCAACATTTAACAACTACCAAGAATTGGTAGATAAGGATCTTATGATTGAAGGGAAGCAACAAAAAATTGAGAGCCGCAAAAGGAAGTATGGACAAGGGAAGTACAATTCAGGAGCTCAGCAGAAGCCTCGTTTTACCCCGAACTCGGGAGGATATACCCATAACCATGGAGGCCATACCCAGAATGGAGGAAGTTCGCACAACCACAATGGCCCCAAGAATGGAAATGGGAATGGAGCAGGCAGCAACCAGAACCGCTCCAATCCAGCCACAACCGCCAAGAAGGACCTAAGTCACATTACTTGTTTCAAGTGCAGGAAGACTGGACACTATGCCACTGAGTGCCCTAAAGCGAAGAATGGTAATGGCAATGGAAGCTCTGGGAAGAAGCCCAACCCTTTCAAGAAGGGACAAGTGAACCACGTTAACGTGGAGGAGGTTGAAGAGCAGCCATATGCAGTTATCGATAAGTTTTTGGTTAAGTCATTTACCGCTCTCGTTCTTTTTTATACTGGTGCATCGCATTCATACATTTCAAGGGGATTTGTGGATAAGTATAAGTTGCCCACCAAAGCTCTTAGGACACCTATGTTAGTAAGCTCGCCAGGAGCGGAGCATATGGCAAGCCAATGATGTTTTCAGGTGCCATTAACCATAGGTAGGCATGTTTTCCCCTCAGACCTGATAATTCTGGAATCACAAGGACTGGATGTGATACTAGGAATGGATTGGCTACGTATGTATGTAGGAAACATCGATTGCGCCAGTAAGTCAATTCTATTCACCACACCGGAGGGAAAAAGGATTAAGTATGTATCCAGGCATACACCAAAGAGGACTCATGTAAATTCCCTTACGGGAGTTGTTCAGGAGGAAGTGCCTGTAGTAAAGGATTACCCAGAGGTATTTCCAGAGGAACTACCAGGCATGCTGACGAATCGAGACATTGAGTTTTTGATAGAGTTGTTGCCAGGCACCGAAACAATATCGAAGAGACCATACCGGATACCCGTAGATGATCTGGAGGAGATTAAGAAACGGATTAAGGAGTTATTGGAGAAAGGTTACATTCGACGAAGCTCGTCACCATGGGGAGCCCCAGTGCTCTTGGTTGAGAAGAAGGATAAATTTCTGAGAATGGTGGTTGACTACCGTGCATTGAATGAAGTGACGATCAAGAACAAGTACCCACTGCCAATGATCAATGATTTGTTTGACCAGCTGCAAGGAGCTAAAGTATTTTCCAAGATCGATCTATGATCAGGATACCACCAGCTGAAGATCCGAGAACAGGATATACCTAAGACAGCTTTCACCACAAGGTACGGGCTATACGAGTACACGGTTATGTCATTTGGATTGACTAACACCCCTGCCTATTTCATGAGTATGATGAACAAGGTGTTCATGGAGTTCTTGGATAAGTTTTTAGTGGTGTTCATTGATGATATTCTGATATACTCGAATAATGAAGAGGAGCACAAGAAGCATTTGCGTTTAGTTCTCGAGAAGCTCAGGGAACATCAGTTATACGCCAAGTTCAGCAAATGTGAGTTTTGGTTGAAGGAAGTTGGATTCCTTGGACATGTTATATTAGGAGAAGGTATAGCAGTAGACCCCACCAAGGTTCAGTCTATAACTGAGTGGTTGGCACCCACCTCAGTTAGGGAGATCCGCAGTTTTCTAGGACTCGCGGGATATTATCGGAGATTCATTGAATTTTTTTCCAAGATTGCGAAGCCTATGACGGACTTGTTGAAGAAGGACACCAAGTTTAAATGGACAAAAGAATGTGAGGCCACTTTTCAGGAGTTGAAGAAATGTTTGACTACAACCCCAGTGCCGATTCTGCCAGATATACGCAAAGATTTCCAAGTGTATTGCGAAGCATCTCGCTTAGGACTTGGAGGTGTACTTATGCAAGATGGAAGAGTTGTTTCGTATGCCTCCCGTCAGCTTCTACCGCATGAGTTGAATTATGCCACACATGATTTGGAGTTAGCACCCGTAGTACATGCACTCAAGACCTGGAGACATTTTCTTATTGGAAATCGTTGTGATGTGTACATGGATCATAAGAGTTTGAAGTACATTTTTACTTAGAAGGAGCTGAATCTCAGGCAGAGGAGATGGTTGGAGCTCATAAAGGACTATGACTTGAAGCTGCATTATCATCCAGGAAAGGCTAATGTCGTAGCAGACGCTTTGAGCCGGAGTTATGTTAATACTCTCTTAACAGGAGGGTTACCAAAGGAGTTAGCCGAGGATCTCAGGGAACTTTGTTTGGAGATAGTTCCTAGAGGTTCTGTTGCAGCATTGGAGGTTTAGTCAATATTATTGGGAAAGATTCGAGAAGCTCAGAAGGATGACAAAGAAATTGTAGAGATAAAGGAGAAAATGAGCAAGGGAAAAGCCAAAGATTTTCGTGAGGATGAGCACGGCACCTTGTGGTTTGAGGACCGTGTTTATGTACCCAATAATGCAGAGATCAGGAAGTTGATACTACAGGAGGCTCATGACTCGCCATACTCGATACACCCCAGAAACACCAAGATGCATTTGGATTTGAAGGAGCATTTCTGGTGGACAGGAATGAAGAAGGATATTGCCGAGTATGTAGCGGTATGTGATGTATGTCAGAGAGTGAAGGCAGAACATCAGAAGCCAGCAGGATTACTGCAACCTATGCCGATACCCAAATGGAAGTGGGATAAGCTTGGCATGGATTTTATCACTGGATTACCCAGGACCCGATCGGGATATGATTCTATTTGGGTAGTAGTGGATCGTTTGACCAAAGTGGCTCACTTTATCCCGGTTAAAACCACCTATATGAGTGCGAAGTTGGCCAAGATATATATGACCAGAATCATATGTCTGCATGGAGTTCCGAGGACCATCATATCAGATAAAGGAACACAGTTCACTTCAAAGTTTTGGCATCAGCTGCACCAAACTTTGGGGACTAGACTAGAGTTTAGTACAGCCATTCATCCGCAGACAGATGGACATACCAAGAGAGTCAATCAGATTCTAGAAGACATGTTGAGAGCTTGTGTGCTAGATTATGGATCTAGTTGGGATGACAATTTGCCTTACGCGGCGTTCTCATACAACAATAGCTACCAGGACAGTTTGAAGATGGCACCTTTCGAAGCTTTATATGGACAGAGGTGCAGGACACTGCTACCTCTTGAGCACTGCGTTGGTTTTCCCCGAAGAGGAAGGGATGATGCAGCAAAGTAGCGTAAGTATTTCCCTCAGTTTTTGAGAACCAAGGTATCAATCCAGTAGGAGGCTATGCGCGAGTCCCTCGTACCTGCACAAAACTAATAAATCCTTGCAACCAACGCGATAAGGGGTTGTCAATCCCTACACGGCCACTTACGAGAGTGAGATCTGATAGATATGATAAGATAATATTTTTGGTGTTTTTATGATAAAGATGCAAAGTAAAATAAAAGCAAAGTAAAAAAGCAAAGGAAATTACTAAGTATTGGAAGATTAATTGATGAAGATAGACCCGGGGCCATAGGTTTCACTAGTGGCTTCTCTCAAGAGCATAAGTATTCTACGGTGGGTGAACAAATTACTGTTGAGCAATTGACAGAATTGAGCATAGTTATGAGAATATCTAGGTATGATCATGTATATAGGCATCACGTCTGAGACAAGTAGACCGACTCCTGCCTGCATCTACTACTATTACTCCACTCATCGACCGCTATCCAGCATGCATCTAGAGTATTAAGTTAATGAAAATAGAGTAACACCTTAAGCAAGATGACATGATGTAGAGGGATAAACTCATGCAATATGATGAAAACCCCATCTTGTTATCCTCGATGGCAACAATACAATACGTGCCTTGCTGCCCCTACAGTCATTGGGAAAGGACACCGCAAGATTGAACCCAAAGCTAAGCACTTCTCCCATTGCAAGAAAGATCAATCTAGTAGGCCAAACCAAACTGATAATTCGAAGAGACTTGCAAAGATAACCAATCATACATAAAAGAATTCAGAGAAGATTCAAATATTTTTCATAGATAGACTTGATCATAAACCCACAATTCATCGATCTCAACAAACACACCACAAAAAGAAGATTACATCGAATAGATCTCCACAAGAGAGGGGGAGAACATTCTATTGATATCCAAAAAGAGAGAAGAAGCCATCTAGCTAATAACTATGGACCCGTAGGTCTGAGGTGAACTACTCACACTTCATCGGAGGGGCTATGGTGATGATGTAGAAGCCCTCCGTGATCGATGCCCCCTCCGATGGAGCTCCGGAACAGGCCCCAAGCTGGGATCTCGTGGATACAGAAAGTTGCGGCGGTGGAATTAGGGTTTTTGGCTCCGTATCTGATCGTTTGGGGGTACGTAGGTATATATAGGAGGAAGGAGTACGTCGGTGGAGCAATAGGGGGACCACAAGGGTGGAGGGCGCGCCTGGGGGGGGGGGGGGGGTAGGCGCGCCCCCTACCTCATGGCCTCCTCTTTTGTGTCTTGACGTAGGGTCCAAGTCTCCTGGATCATGTTCGGTGAGAAAATCACGTTCCCGAAGGTTTCATTTCGTTTGGACTCCGTTTGATATTCCTTTTCTTTGAAACCCTAAAATAGGCAAAAAACAGCAATTCTGGGCTGGGCCTCTGGTTAGTAGGTTAGTCCCAAAAATAATATAAAAGTGGATAATAAAGCCCAATAATGTCCAAAACAATAGATAATATAGCATGGAGCAATCAAAAATTATAGATACATTGGAGACGTATCAAGCATCCCCAAGCTTAATTCCTGCTCATCCTCGAGTAGGTAAATGATAAAAACAGAATTTTTGATGCGGAGTGCTACTTGGCATAATTTTAATGTAATTCTTCTTAATTGTGGTATGAATATTCAGATCCGAAAGATTCAAGACAAAAGTTCATATTGACATAAAAATAATAATACTTCAAGCATACTAACTAAGCAATTATGTCCTCTCAAAATAACATGGCCAAAGAAAGTTCATCCCTACAAAATCATATAGTTTAGTCATGCTCCATTTTTGTCACACAAGAATGCTCTCATCATGCACAACCCCGATGATAAGCCAAGCAATTGTTTCATACTTTAGTAATCTTAAACCTATAAACTTTCACGCAATACATGAGCGCGAGCCATGGATATAACACTATGGGTGGAATAGAATATGACGATGGGGGTTATGTGGAGAAGACAAAAAGGAGAAAGTCTCACATCAACGAGGCTAATCAATGGGCTATGGAGATGCCCATAGATTGATGTTAATGCAAGGAGTAGGGATTTCCATGCAACGGATACACTAGAGCTATAAATGTATGAAAGCTCAACAAAAGAAACTAAGTGGGTGTGCATCCAACTTGCTTGCTCACGAAGACCTAGGGCACTTGAGGAGGCCCATTGTTGGAATATACAAACCAAGTTCTATAATGAAAAATTCCCACTAGTATATGAAAGTGACAAGACAAAAGACTCTCTATCATGAAGATTATGGTGCTACTTTGAAGCACAAGTGTGGAAAAAGGATAGTAGCATTGTCCCTTCTTTTCATATATTTTTATTTGGCCTCTTTTTGGCCTTTTTTGGGACAATGCTCTATGAATGATCATCATCACACTTCTATTTATTTACAACTCAATGATTACAACTCGATACTTAGAACAAGATATGACTCTATATGAATGCCCCCGGCGGTGTACCGGGATATGCAATGAACCAAGAGTGACTTGTATGAAAGAATTATGAACGGTGGCTTTGCCACAAATACTATGTCAACTACATGATCATGCTAAGCAATATGACAATGATGAATGTGTCATGATGAACGGAATGGTGGAAAGTTGCATGGCAATATATCTAGGAATGGCTATGGAAATGCCATAATAGGTAGGTATGGTGGCTGTTTTGAGGAAGATATAAGGAGGTTTATGTGTGAAAGAGCGTATCATATCATGGGGTTTGGATGCACCGGTGAAGTTTGCACCAACTCTCAATGTGAGAAAGGGTAATGCACGGTACCGAAGAGGCTAGCAATGATGGAAGGGTGAGAGTGCGTATAATCCATGGACTCAACATTAGTCATAAAGAACTCACATACTTATTGCAAAAATCTACAAGTCATCAAAAACCTTGGCACTACGCGCATGCTCCTAGGGGGATAGATTGGTAGGAAAATACCATCGCTCGTCCCCGACCGCCACTCATAAGGAAGACAATCAAATAACACCTCATGTTTCGAATTTGTTACACAAAGTTTACCATACGTGCATGCTACAGGACTTGCAAACTTCAACACAAGCATTTCTCAAATTCACAACTACTCAACTAGCACGACTTTGATATTATTACCTCCATATCTCAAAACAATCATCAAGCATCAAACTTCTCTTAGTATTCAAAACACTCACAAGAAAAAAATTATTCATCTTGAACACCTAGCATATTAGGATTATTTAAGCAAATTACCATGCTATTTAAGACTCTCAAAATAATCTAAGTGAATCATGAGAGATCAATAGTTTCTATAAAACAAATCCACCACCGTGCTCTTAAAAGATATAAGTGAAGTACTAGAGCAAAACTATATAACTCAAAAGATATAAGCGAAGCACATAGAGTATTCTAACAAATTCCAAATCATGTATGGCTCTCTCAAAATGTGTGTATAGAAAGGATGATTGTGGTAAACTACCTAATAAAGACTCAAATAATACAGGATGCTCCAAGCAAAACACATATCATGTGGTGAATAAAAATATAGCTCCAAGTAAAGTTACCGATAGAAGTAGACGAAAAGAGGGGATGCCTTCCGGGGCATCCCCAAGCTTTGGCTTTTAGGTGTCCTTAGATTATCTTTGGGGTGCCATGGGCATCACCAATATTAGGCTCTTGCCACTCCTTGTTCCATAATCCATCAAATATTTACCCAAAACTTGAAAACTTCACAACACAAAACTCAAAGTAGAAAATCTCGTGAGCTCCGTTAGCGAAAGAAAACAAAAGACCACTTCAAGGTAATGTAATGAAATAATTCTTTATTTATATTGGTGTTAAACCTACTGTATTCAAACTTCTCTATGGTTTATAAACTATTTTACTAGCCATAGATTCATCAAAATAAGCAAACAACACACGAAAAACAGAATCTGTCAAAAACAGAACAGTCTGTAGTAATCTGTAGCTAGCGCAAGATCTGGAACCCCAAAAATTCTAAAATAAATTTCTGGATGTGAGTAATTTATATATTAATCATCTGCAAAAAGAATTAACTAAATATCACTTTCCAAATAAAAATGGCTGCAGTTCTCGTGAGCGCTAAAGTTTCTGTTTTTTACAGCAAGATTAACAAGACTTTCCCCAAGTCTTGCCAACAGTTCTACTTGGAACAAACACTAATTAAACACAAAAACACAACCTAAACAGAGGCTAGATAAATTATTTATTAAATAACATCAAGGAAAAATATTGGGTTGTTTCCCAACAAGCGCTTTGCTTTAAAGCCTTATAGCTATGCATAATATTTCAATGATGCTCACATGAAAGACAAGAATTGAAGCACAAAGAGAGCATCATAAAACACATGACAAACACATCTAAGTCTAACATACTTCCTATGCATAGGCATATTATAGGCAAAAAAATTATCATCGCAAGCAAAAACTAGCATATGCAAGGAAGTGGAAAGAAACAATAGCAATCTCAACATGACGAGAGGTAATTTAGTAACATGAAAATTTCTACCACCATATTTTCCTCTCTCATGATAATTACATGTAGGATCATAAGCAAATATACAAAATAGCTATCACATAAAATATTTTCAACATGATCCACATGCATGCAAAGTTGACACTCTTCCAAAATAGTGGGATTAATATTAACTAAAGTCATGACCTCTCCAAACCCACTTTTATCAAAGATTTCATAAGATTGAACATTTTCCAAATATGTGGGATCTAAAATTGACACTCTTCCAAACCCACTTTCAATAATATTGCAAACACTCTTATCAATCTCATATTCATCATGCAGCTTAAATAAATTTTCAAGATCATAAGAAGAATCACCCCAATCATGATCATTGCAACAAGTAGAGGACATAGCAAAACTAGCATCCCCAAGCTTAGGGTTTTGCATATTATTAGCACAATTTACATAAATAGAATTTATAATAAAATCATTGCAATCATGCTTTTTATTCAAAGATCTGTCATGAATCGCTTCATAAAGTAATTCATCACACTTTTTAGATTCACAAATTTCAAGCAAAACCTCATAAAGATAATCTAGTGCACAAAACTCACTAGCAATTGGTTCATCATAATTGGATCTCTTAAAAAGATTAGAAAGTGGATGAGGATCCATAGGTCTTAGGTTCTCTATTTAGTAGTAAATAAACAACTATTCCAACCATACGAGCAAACAAGAAACGGGGAAAAGAGGCAAATTGGGAAAGAGAAGGAGGACAGAGAGAGAGGGGGCGAATAAAACGGCAAGGGTGAAGTCGGGGAGAGGAAAACGAGGGGCAAATGGCAAATAATGTAATGCAGGAGATAATGGTTTGTGATGGGTACTTGGTATATTGACTTTTGCATAGACTCCCCGGCAACGGCGCCAGAAATCCTTCTTGCTACCTCTTGAGCACTGCGTTGGTTTTCCCCGAAGAGGAAGGGATGATGCAGCAAAGTAGCATAAGTATTTCCCTCAGTTTTTGAGAGCCAAGGTATCAATCCAGTGGGAGGCTACGCGCGAGTCCCTCGTACCTGCACAAAACAAATAAATCCTCACAACCAATGCGATAAGGGGTTGTCAATCCCTACACGGCCACTTACGAGAGTGAGATCTGATAGATATGATAAGATAAGATTTTTGGTGTTTTTATGATAAAGATGCAAAGTAAAATAAAAGCAAAGGAAATTACTAAGTATTGGAAGATTAATATGATGAAGATAGACATGGGGGCCATAGGTTTCACTAGTGGCTTCTCTCA